>NW_026057586.1:23101543-23401543 GCF_023721935.1 Panthera uncia
AAAAAAAAAAAAAAAAAAAAAAAAAAAAAAACAAAGAAAAAAAAAAAAATAAAAAAATAAAGCACTGGAGAAAAAAAACAATGTATGAGAATATATGCAAATATGAATCCTCATTACCATTTATTCAACAAAAATATATTACGTCATAATCTAGGACTCTAGGAGCCTGTACCAGAGGGCTCCTAAGTGTAGCATTTTCTCCTGAGAAGCAGCTGGGGCAGGGGACGTAGAGGGGCTGAATTACAAAGTAGTCTCCAGGAAAGTATTAGAAAAATATTTACAAGGACTGGAACGGAGGACAGGGAATCAGAATCTGCTTTGTGTGGCACAGACATTGTGGCCAGGGTGGCCACAGGGAGGCAGGCAGGAAGGTCGGGAAATACCTAAAAACAAAGTTACTCTATTAGATCAGGACATCATATGGACTTGTCAGGAGCAGAGGTCTAGGCTGGGATATGAACCAAGGGACATGGCCAAGAACAGGCAGGAAAGTAAGGAGGAAGTAGGAACCTAGGTAGAACAGACTTGGAGGATGAACTCACTAACAGAAGTCAAGCCAAGGTTATCAGAAACTCACAGAAATGGTGGGCAAAAGAACAGTTCTTCTGAGATCAGAAAGATTATTCTCCCAAAGGTAGTTCTCAGTGCTCATGCCTCTCTTTTTAGCAGGATGAGATCCCCTGAGATGCTCCACTCAGTCCTACTGAGCAACGATCTTCAGAGGGCTCTGTTTCTAGAGGAGCAGAGGCTTTTCCTCTGGTTCAGGGGTTTTATTGGGTGCAACAAATCACGTTGGGGATTGGTGGACTCTCTGGGTTGTTCAAGTCACATGTACTGAATTTATTTCCCGATGCTGGGCCAGGAATCCTGGCACTTGGGTTTTTGTTCTAGACTCTGACGCCAATTAAAGTAATGGCACCAAGTGGAGGTTATAGCCCTAGCAAATTGTCTCTACTGCAGGGGGCTTGCTACAGGTGGCAATCAAAGAAAATTTAAAGCAAAGGTCTTTTCCAATTTTTGAAGGAGTTTCGGTGACTATTAACAATATTCTACCCCCCAATCAAACATACCACATTTTTAAGGATTAAGAAAATTAATCAAATACTAATCAATCTTGAGAGTTAATCAACTAAATTAAGGCTCTGCGGGGACCAGCTTCCCAGCACCGACCCTGAACAAAGCACTTCCCCTCCCTGAGTCTCAGGCACAGTTGTTTAGAAAATGAAGACATTGTGTCAAAGCATCCCTGAATATCCTTCTAGTTGGTTTAAGGAATGTAAATAAAGCTAGAAGGATTTGAAACGAAAGCAGTTATATTTTGCTCCTTTAATTCTATCTATATATGCTGAACACATGGCCTTGTGTTGGAAAAGATGTTAAATCTCACAAATTAAGAGAAAAGAGCCAGCATTTTTGTGGCAGGATAAAGAGTCATATCTGAAAAGATAAGTCCTCCTCCAGCCCTGGCGCACTTGCGGTTCCTTGAAAGACAGCTCCCGCAGCACATATGCTGCCTTCAACAATAAACGCTCTGTGCCAGAATGCCACAAGGAACAGTGATTTCTCACTCACCCAGTGTCTTCCCAGGAACACGAGAAAGAACACAAGAGGCAATGACCGGAACAAAGGTGACTTGGTTTCTTTGTCAGTTACGATGCGTTTGCTCTTAGAGCCCTTGGTCAGCATGGGCACTGTCACGTCCTGAAACGGCAGCCTGGCACCACCAGGCACTCAGCCTTTCCTCCAGTAACATCCTGGAGGGTGAGCCTCCCACCGTGGCCTGTAATGCTGCAGACATGTGGATAAGGCACTTCAAACCAGCAAAAACCAAGCAAACAAAAGTGTTCAAAACACTCATACTTTCTTTGTTCTCAGTAAACACTATGGCTGGGTAAAATAAGAAAACAAGTTAGGGGCACCTGGGTGGCTTAGTCAGTTGAGCGGCCAACTTCGACTCATGTTATCATCTCGAGATTCATGAGTTTGAGCCCCGCGTTAGGCTCTGTGCTGACAGCTCAGAGCCTGGAGCCTGCTTTGCAATCTGTGTCTCCTCTCTCTGCCCCTCCCCCACTCATGCTCTGTCTCTCAAAAAATAAACATTAAAAAAAAAAGAAGAAGAAAAGAAAACAAGTTAGCAAATTTCACTCTTAAGAAAAAAGCATACGTAGTTTCTATGTACTATAGGGGTACTAAGTCCTTCACTAAAGTATTATCCAATATGGTAGCCCTGGGAGCCCATGTGGTGATATAAATTTACATTAGTTAAGAGTAAATAAAATTAACACTTCAGTTCTTCTGTCACACTGACGCATTTTTGGTGCTCAGTAGCCACATGTGAGGAGTGGTCACCACCCTGAATAGCACGGATGATAAAACATCTCCATCATCTCAGAAAATTCTACTGGCCAGAGCTGGTCTAAAAAGCTGAATAGGTCAAAGAACAATAACCCATGAAACAACAATGAGTCTGCCTCCCCTGTCACTGTTTACTAGGACAAAATTTTAGTTCGTTGGCTGAATTTTTATTGGTTGGCTAATCCTCTACCTCTTCTGTTTTCTTTAGCTTTGGTACTTTACCTCACAGCTTACGTTCAGCTGTTAAGTAATCAAAGTCCCAGCATTAAAACATAAGGACAGCACTTCCTCCATGTCGGGAGCTCCTCCTGGTCTGCCAGCCAACCCAGTTCACTCCCAGTTTATGCCCAGGAAGCTCCACAGCCCAGTGCTTGGCTTTGTGGGTCTGCACGCCGAGGCCTCACCTCAGTCTTTCTTTCTGGGAGCAAACCAAGTCATCTGCTCTCCCTGTCTCCAACACCCACTCTTTAATTACCTCCCTCAGGTTTTCACTGAATGAGTGACTCAGCAGAATGACTTTTTAAACGAGCTTTCATATTTAGCAATTCATCCCACATGCAAACTGGGACTGGAGCTGATTTCTTAAGTAAACACACTGAGATTTTTATATCAAATTAGTGTTTTTTATTCCAAATAATCACCCTGGCAGGTAACATACTTCTGCCAATCGGGCAGCCATTGCTCAAGTCACAGCTAGAATATTTCTCAGGGAATTGGCTAAGGTATGTGCAAGTATAAAATGGAATTGTTTTTGAGGGGGGATATGGCTACCTTCCTGCCTCCATGTCTTTAGGATGTCTCCTTGAAAACTGAGAGGTCACAGAACTTTGAATTTTATAAAGCAAAGTCACAGGTCTACTGAGTCTTGCAAGTATAAACACATAGCTCCAAAATTAAGAGTCTCTCGGGGCGCCTGCCTGGCTCAGTCGGTTAAGGGTCCGACGTCGGCTCAGGTTATAATCTCGCGATTCGTGGGTTTGAGCCCCGCATCGGGCTCTGTGCTGACAGCTCAGAGCCTGGAGCCTGCCTCCGATTCTGTGTCTCCCTCTCTCTCTGCCCCTCCCCCACTCGTGCTCTGTCTCCCTCTGTCTCAAAAATAAATAAACATTAAAAAAAATTTTTTTTAAAGTCTCTCATGAGGCACATAGGAGACAATCACAAGGTATATTTGTCTGCCTTTCATAAAGGTGAGATATTTTAGCTATTCTTTTTACTGTACAAATTTGTGAGCTTTTCTGTCCAGATCTCATGGGCACTTCTATGCTGCCTTACATACATGTAAATCTGATAATGCTTACCTTGTAATAAATACTCTTTCTCCTTGTAGTTACAAAGGGGTCTTCTGTTGGCAGGATTGCATTTGCTGTGGACTGAATGTTTATGGTTCTCCTCCCCAAAATTCATATGCTGAAATATAATCCACAAGGTGATGGTATTATGAGATGGGGCCTTTGGGAGGTGATGAGGTCACGAAGGAGGAGCCCTTATGAATGGATTAGTGCTCTTGTAAGAAAAGACACGGGAAGATGATCTCTCTCTCCACCACGTGAGGAGAGAAGACAGCCATCTGCAAGCCAGGAATCAGGCTCTCACCAGACACCAGAATCTGGACTTCTCAGCCTCCAGAACTATAAGAAATAAACGTCTGTTATGGAAGCCACCCAGTCTATGAAACTGAGCTGAGAGACTATTATTTCTCTAATACATGTGACACATACATTTAAGTATTTTGAACTTGTACATTCACAGGCCAATAGGATTCTTGGAATCCCTTCAGAATACATCTGGAATTTGAGTCGTAAAAAGATTGACCCTCGACAGCACCATGTCTCTCCCTGGGCACAGGCCTGAAGGATTAATTTGGTGCCATTTGCTTAGCCCTCTTTGGTGGGATAGCACCGATTGGGTACAGAGCATTCCCCAGAGCTACTTGTTGAATATTGCTGGAAAGGAAAGTCCTCTCAAGATAAAACATTGCCGTTGGTCCTTCTCTGGTCTCCATGAAGGTACCAAGCATGTGAGTTCATCCGGGTGATCCTGAGGTAGGTAATGTGGTCAGGCAGAAACAAAAACCCAACACCCCACCAGAAATTTGGAAACTCAGGTTCTTGAGACGGCTTCTTTGCCAACAAACGGGATGTTCTGAGCAAGGCTCACATGCTCCTGGTTCCCCAGCCTATGTGTCTGAAAAATGAGGGAAATGACCCCCAGGATCATTCTACCTCAATACTACCATGACAAGATTCAGGTGTGGTTCCTTTAGGACAGTGTTTTCCCAATTTGATAGATCCCAAGATTTATCTGGGACACTGGTTTAAAAAAAATACAGATTATTGGGGCTCCTAGATGGTTCAGTCAGTTGAACATCCGACTTCAACTCAGGTCATGATCTCATGGTTTGTGGGTGCGAGCCCTATATCAGGCTCTGTGCTGACAGTTCAGAGCCTGGAGCCTGACTCACATTCTGTGTCTCTCGCTCTGCCCATCCCCACTTGTGTTCCCTCTCTCTCTCAAAAATAAGTAAGTAAACATTTTTTGAAAAATACAAATTGTTGATCTTTATCCCATGTTCAGAGGACAAGCCAAGGAAACTGAATTTTTAACTAGAGACTCAGGTGACATTGCTATAGAACATAATGAGTCACAAGTCACCCCAAGTCCCCACTGTCCTACCCAGTTTTGATCTAATTTCAGAATAGAAAGTGGAAAATTGTGTCTGTATTCCTGTTTTGCAAATATATACCTGGATATGAGTATTTTAGCACCTAAACAGCATGACCATTTTGCTTATTGTTATTTTTCTATTGAATAGAGTAGTGAATCTCTAAATTGGTCCAGGGGTTTTGTTAAATCTGTTTTCATTTTAGATGAGAAAAAAAAATGTGGTTTGCAAGCATCTTGAATTTGTTTGCCTCTAATGCAAATATATAATTTTTTTTTATTTCCCCAGAAGAAAGGAATGAGGAGGAAGCTATAAAGGAAAGGAAATGGAACACAAATCTAGCTGCAAAATAACTTCTGTTACCCTTGATCTCTGGAATGCCATAATAGACTATCGAATGGGTGCCAATCAAGTGGATTATGTGTGCCCCCTTTCTGACACTAAATGATGGCTCACTAGTTCTGTCTCTAGGTGTGAGAGCTGTCAGGACCTTTGCAACACAGGCTTAGAGGAAAGAAAGGAAAGCAGGAAGAGACAGGACTGGGAAACCAACACAGCTCTGGCTCACTATTGTAGCAGCAGTCAACGAGTGGTCCATATCAGGATGTGCAGGGGTCTGGCCAATCTGGGCTCCAACTTAGCCAGGAGCTGAACCCAATGAGGACCTGGACATAGACTATAGGATAATAGAATTTCCCAGACAGTGACAAGAGTAGGCATTAAGATCCTATAGCAGACTTCAAGGGCTCTTTCTAACTTGGAACACACATGTGCAATGCACACATATACCTTTTCTCTGCCTAAAGTGATACATCCACTCCCTATACCCTTTAGGGTACTAAGTAAGCTTTTGAAAAGAGAGAAATGAATCTAGCTCTCATATAGGGAGATATTGTGGAGGCAGCTCAATTAAAAATTTTTTTGAAAAGGAATGAAATGTCCAGACCTTTGGATGACACAAATAATCTTACCTGTTTAGGAACTCCGTGCTCACAAATCACTCCCAGATTTTAATTGGTGAAATACAACCAATATCTGACCTTACTACTCTCTCTCTGCGCTCTCTAAATATTTGAGAAATATTTGAATCATATGCTCAAACTGACCAATTAATATATGGCCAAGAGGTAGTTTGAAAGGCAACAAAGAACTGGCCCATAGAACTGGACTGCATAAGAAATTGACTGAAGTTGCAGGAGGTCACCTCAGCAGAGGATTGTGGTGTCTGACTGCCCTTTCGTGGTCATGTTCTGGAAGGTAAAAGCTGGACCCATAGTTCGTGTAAGGTGGTGGTAGATAAAGAGATGTCCAGGGAGGCACTGATAGCTGACTCAGCCACAGCTAGGACAGCACTTCTGCTGATACATAGAGTATTACTGTAGAAACATTTTATATCCTTCTGGTTAAATATGATAAATCTTCTCTTGTTAAGTGGTAAGTAGTTTGCTTTTGGCATAGCTTTAAAGGGAAAAAGTTAACACCTGTGATCCATGGAGAAAGAAGAAATTGGTCCAACAGTAATTTACAGATACTACATTCCAAGTGTGGCAGTCAGTAGATGAGGGGAGAGCCCTGTGTTCTGGATAAAGACCACTCTGCAGGCCCTAGGTGGGGACAGAATGGCAAAATCCAAGCCAGGTACTGAAGGCATGAGGTGCAAGAACTAGCCTTGGGAGAAGGGGCTGGTAAGAGCTAGACAGTACGTTTAATTTCCATCTAGCTTCAGTTGATGGCAAAACTCAGTACAAGAAACACACACACAAAACAGAGTCCAGTTATATAAACAGGATTGGGTTAAGGACTGAAGTAAAGGAACCTGCCATTGTCCAAGGAGCACACCCAGGCCCAGGGCAGAAATCACCAGCAGGTGGAGCCATATGCATTGCTTTTTTAGTACCAGCCTTGGCAATATTGGCTATTGGACTTGGTAGTTGAAAGCATCAGTACAACTGGGTAGATAGGGAAAGACCAAAAGAAGACCTTTCAAGTGTCCAGGCTTGTTGCTTAAAGCTGTTACCGATGGCAACACTTTTCATCCTTGCTTTAGTTATTTCCAAGGCCAAATCTGATTGAACACTACTCAAGTAGTGGTACAGCCAAGGGTGATAGTTATAGAAATGGTCATATCATAAATGAAGCATTTATTTTTCACAATGAAGCCATTGTTCATTTTTCAATTTCACCTCACGTCATTATCAGTATTTTTACAAATGAATAAAGATGGTGAGATTCAGGCCAAGGGGTTCTTAAAAATCTGACATCCTAAATTATCAGTGGCTGAATATTAGACAATAGGCCAAAACCGGACAATTT
This sequence comes from Panthera uncia, assembly GCF_023721935.1. Lineage (NCBI taxonomy): Eukaryota > Metazoa > Chordata > Mammalia > Carnivora > Felidae > Panthera > Panthera uncia. Next base: position 23,108,874 of record NW_026057586.1, read on the forward strand.
GATGCCCAGAAGAGTTTCTATGCAATGACAGTACTGGGAAGTTAATAAAGCCATTGGTTAATATACATATAGTTGTTTTTGTACCATTATGTATAACCTCAGATAAGAAATTCTACCAATTGTACCAATGGTATCTTATTCCATTTAAGAGGCAGCCCACAAATGGATGATATCAAGCTGCTTTCTAATATGCTCAGGACAATTTAACTCTAACCTCCTTAGTACCAGACTTTCTGTTTCTCCAGTCCCCTGGTACTACTTTGCATAACATTTCTGGAGCCTTGAATTCCTGGCTTCAACCTACATGCAAATCCCTTCCCACAGGATCACAAGGAGAGAACTGGCTACTTGGAGATCATCTCATGACGCAGACACCCACCAGGTGCTACAGTACTGCAACTCAGGACTAGAAAGTAAGGTTTGCAAAATGGTAAACTGCCAGTTTCTTATAGTCTCATTCCTAAGTAGCTTTCCAAGAATAATGAAGACTTATATTCCCACAAAATCTATACACACAAAAAAACTGTATAATTGCTAAAAACTGAAACAAATGCCCAATGCATGAATAGATAGCCAAACTGTGGTATATCCATACAATGGAATACTACTAAGCAAAAAAGAAGAAATAAACTATTGATCACATAGCAACATGAATTTCAACTATGTTATGTGAGTGGAAGAAGCAGATTCAAAAGGCTACAGTCTATATGATGCCATTTATTGGACCATCCTGAATAGGCAAAATTATAGGAACAAAACTGAGATCCTGGTTCCTAGGAATTGGAGGTAGAGGGAGGGACTGACACAAAATTTTAAGGAATATTTGAAGCGATGGAACTCTTACCTATCTTGGTGGTTAAATAACTATACACATTTGTCAAAACTCACAGAACTGTATACCACAAGGAGTTAATTTTACTATATGTTAAAAAAATGAATAAAATAGAGAAAAGTTTAAAAATTTATTAAAATTTCTGGTAAATGTGCAATTGTCAGCTTGGAAATTTAAATCAGGAGACATTTCCTCCTGCATCAATAATGCTCTGGTAAAGTGACCAAAGGTTAAGTTGCCTTTTTAAAGTCTCTATGCTAAAGAATCTTTGTTCAAGTTATTGGAATCTCAAGTTGAGACGTTGGACCACTTCTCAGGATATCTCATAAGAGCCTCAGTGTCCTAGATGTAGTGAGGAACTGTGGAATATCTCCAACTGAGTATCAGAAGTCCCTGCCTCAATCTGCCTGGAACTGGCCCAGTCTGATTTCTACTACTTGAAGACCAAATGCATAAAGTCCCTGCATGTGTGAAAGCTTATCAAGAGCTTCTGATCCCTTATTATGAGTAATTTACAAATAAAAAAGTGTATCCTTCTTTGAAGTAAAAGAAGAAATAGGATTAGTCCCTGGTTCTTATTCTCAAAGTAACACAGCAACAAAAAAAAGGCACCTAAGGCCTGCAAAGACTCAGACATTTGGAGGAAATGAATTCCAATCCAAATGTAATAGAAGGAAGCACAACATGATTTTTACACTCTGTATTTATGTAATAAAAAACACAGAAGAAGATAAACATCCAAGGACATATTTCTTGGGGGGAAGAACCTAAAAGCCAAGGTTTCCCCAAAGATAGCTTTCAAAATCTGAAGGATAGTTTTCCATCCAGTTGAAATAACCCCAGTCTACCCCACATTCTCAAATACTTCACTCTCAACCTTCTTCACCTGTGAAAGTCCTACTCATTCCTCAAGATTCAATTCCAAAGAAAGATGTACGTGCAACCTGAAAACTCTTTGGAATTAGGTTTCCTGATATTGTTCTGGAAACGTGGAGAAATGCACCTTCAGTAATTCTTAATTTTATATATGAAATCAAAAGAACACTCTGAAATTGAAAGAATCCTACATCAGTGGTTCTCAAACTTCAGCATGCATTAGAATCAGGGAAAGGGCCTGTGAAAACACAGTTTACTGACAGGGATTAAAGACATTCCACCCCCAGAGTTTCTGATTCAGTAGGTCTGAAATGGGACCTGAGAATTTGCATTTCTAACAAGCTCCCAGGAGATGTTGATGCTGCTAGTCTGAGGAACATGCTTTTAGAATCACTCACTGCCCTGTGTATTGCAAATGTCAAATAAGCTAATACATGTAAAAGTGTTTCATAAGGTATAAATTGCTATATTCGTGTAAGGGAGTCTTGTTTTTATTGTTACACTTGCACTGAATCCTTTAAGAAGGCTTCTCTGTCTCCCCCAACTAGATTACGGCAGTTTTTTCCTTTGAAAACCTATAATACTTTATACTTCTAATGCTGCCAGTAGTCTGCTTAGAATTGAAGTCATTTTTATTCTGTTTTTATTACACCAACTAGACTTCACTGAGATCATTGAGATCGTTCAGTCCCCTGCAGTGCACAGCAGACTGTCTTACACACAATGGGTATTCAGGGCAATGAGCTGCTGAACTGAGTTGAACATCCCTTATTATAAGAATACTGCTTTGCTTTCTGGTGGTTGTAATGAAAATACATCGGGAACATATTACAAAGCACCACAATAGATTACTTTCCTGAACTGGATGTCTAGGATCACATTGAAACTGATACCCTTATTGTCTATTTGAACAAATTATGGACATTGAATAAACTGCATACTGTATTTACGTAAATGATAACTGCTAAGTATAGGGTTTATGGGCATGCGTTTTAAAAGTTGGACGTAAAAAAAAAAAAAAAGGGGGCGCCTGGGTGGCGCAGTCGGTTAAGCGTCCGACTTCAGCCAGGTCACGATCTCGCGGTCCGTGAGTTCGAGCCCCGCGTCAGGCTCCGGGCTGATGGCTCGGAGCCTGGAGCCTGTTTCCGATTCTGTGTCTCCCTCTCTCTCTGCCCCTCCCCCGTTCATGCTCTGTCTCTCTCTGTCCCAAAAATAAATAAAAAACGTTGAAAAAAAAAATTTAAAAGTTGGACGTAATTTTCTTGATCAATAGTGTAAATCTTCCAAGTATGACCTTTATTCCATGAGTGAGCCTGTTTTCAACTTCATTGCTTCTTCCTGGGATGGAATCTGCTACAGGTAGAACAGTGACTTTGCTTCTATAGTAAAAGAGTAAAATTCCTACATAAACACACACAAGACTCCTGACTGTGGTGATGAGGGACCATGCTTGCCCACTGTGAAGAAACTAGACGTGCCCACTCTTAGGAAAGAACAATTAGAGGACGGATTTTAGGCTGTCAATAGCCACTAAGCATTAAGGTGTTAAATCATCCATTGTTCTTTGCATGTTAACAGCAAAGCCTCATTGATTCAAGGCAGAAGAATTGAGTCATATTGTGGAAATGCAGGCATTAGTGACCCCATGGGTGCATATGTGAAGGGATGGGAAGCCTTGCCCAACACCTTGAAATGATTCTCTTGTTGACAGTTACATACTTTACCTACATATAAAGTCGAACACTGTGGGGATTGGCAAAATGAAAAAATAAAATCATAAAAAGAACCTTTGCTCATTTATGACTCATTTCGTTGGCATTGTCCTTTAGATGTTATAACATATTCTCTAAAGGGGAAAGTCAAAATCCAAGCTTGACTTATCTTGAGAGAATGCTGGGCCTCCAACAACTTCTAGGCAGGTAAATTTTGGCTATTTATTGCTGTAAAATAACCCATCCCAAAACAGTTTAAAATAACATCAATCTTATTTACTCTGACTTTGCAATATGGGCAAGGCTCAGCGGAATGGTTTGTCTCTGCTCATATGTGTAAACTGAGGCAGCTCCACTTCAAGGAGAGGCAGCTAGCCACTCACATGGCCAGCGAGTTGATGCTCAGTGTTGCCTGGGAGGTCGGCCAAGGTTGAGGTCAGTGGCCTTGACTCTTCTTTATGTGAGCCTCTCTGCTTAGACTAACCTATAGCATGACAGCAGGGCCCAAAAGGGAGGAAGTAGAAGCTGCCAGTCCTACTAAAGTATCACTTTCTCCACATTCCATTGATTAAGAAACCATAGAACTAGTCCAGATTCAAGGAGAAATAACCCACACCTCTCAATAGGGACAGTGACAAAGAATGTGTGCCATCTTTAAACAACTACTGCAGGGGCGTCTGGGTGGCTCAGTCGGTAAGTGTCCAACTTCGGCTCAGGCCATGATCTCGTGGTTTGTGGGTTCGAGCCCCACGTTGGCCTCTGTGCTGACAGCTCAGAGCCTGGAGCCTGCTTTGGATTCTGTGTCTCCCTCTCTCTCTGCTCCTCCCCAACTCACACTCTGTCTCTCTCTCAAGAATTTATTCTCTCAAGAATAAATAAACGTCAAAAAAAAATTTTTAATAAAAAATAAATTTAAAAAAACACAATTACTGCAGATTTTACCTAAGACCAGACATTAAATCAGGGAAGAGGAAATCAATGCCTTCCTTAATCTTAAACCAAGACGGTGTTTGACACCCGTGCTTCTCAGTGTGTGGTCCCCAGACCAAAGCATCATCCAAGAACTTGTTAGAAATGCAAATTCTCAGGTCCTACCCCAGACTTAACTGAAGAAGAAAGTCTACTTTATGTTAAGGTTGAATATTTTTCCCTCTCACTCTGAATTTTGCTAAACCAGTTGTTTAGATTGTTATGATGAAAATGGATTTAGTTGTAGTCAACAGCTATGTTTACTTAGAAGAGAGAATAACAAATGAATCTGAAGATCTGGATTTACTTGAAGCAATACACAATGTTTACATACGGTTTAACGTTCTAAAAATATTTATTGGGGTTTCTACATAATAGATTTGTATCTCCATGGTGGTTAATCTTCAGTAAATATGTCTTTAGCATCACGTGGCTTTTACTTACTAGGCACTGTCTTATTAAATTCCAATTAAATCCATATGTGAGAACGTTCATTTAAAGTGCTACCAGAAGGACTGATTACAAAATCAATTACTGGCATGAAAAGAAAAAATGGCGCCTCCACTTGTTGGTACCCAAAGAAAAGCAATCAAAAAGTTGCATGGTCACCAAGCAATCTGTAAACAATCTTCCAGATTGTATCTGCTTAAAGAAAGATAAGAAAAGGAGGCCATGACACTCATGTATAATTTCAAGAAAAACTATAGTTATTATAATAAAAATCTGTCATTAAAATTCATAGCAACATGCATTATATAGATTTCTCTATCTACATACACATGCACACTTACTTACACACTACACAGAGCGTGACCATGGAGAGGAGATAGAAAACTACAAAAAGCTGACACAGAGCCAAATAATACTTCATAGCCCTGAAATTTTAATACCCCTGAGATGCTCCCAGCTACACAGCCCAGTTGGATTTTAATAGATATAAGGAGAATCTTGGTCCACAATGGATGAAGAAAATGTTTATTTATGTTTACTGTGCTCCTTTGAAGGGAAAGTGAAGTCTTGAATGCATTTGAGAAATATTTTATCCAAAAAAAAATTTTTTTTTAAGTTGGTTCTTAAGAGACAAGTCATTTATCATCTGGACATTCAGTCTCTTTTCCAGGTAGTGTGAAGTATATTTGTTGTAGTTTAGTGTGATCTTTTCAAATAAAACTTCTCTAAGTCTCTTTATAGATTCCCTTAGGGAAGCTGACTGCCTCCTCTCCTCAGAGTGTAATATTTAATTTACTAAATAGCATAACTCAGAACTCAGAGCCAGGGCGTCCCTTCCATGAGGCTCAAAACACTAGTCCACGTTAAAGGCAGATATTCAAACGTTATTCAGACGTTAAATTCAGATCTGAAAGGAGATACCACGTGAAATAGTGACTCTGCTTACTCAGAGAAAATAGAAGCCATGAGGCACTGAACTCCCCAACTTCCTTCTTCACATTTCCCAACAAAATCTTCTCCACTTTTTCCACCTTGTTCTCCTACCTCTTCTCTCAGATGAGAACAAGATTCTTGGCCCAAGGTGATTCTGGGCTCTCATTCCTTCCCTTCCAGACCCCTCTAAGACCTTCATCCACAGGTCTTTTTTATGCTACTTCTCATCACCCTTAATGAGACACCCCTAAGGGACTGGCACAGGCCCTCTCAATTTCCAGTTCACATGCAGAGCCCCAGGAAAGGAAGAAGTGACAGTTGGCAGTAAAGGGGACATGAGGAATTCTGAGAAAGGCCAGGACAGTTTAGGGAACCTGGAGGCACTTGGGAAGATGGAAACACATTACAGGACCTGGAAATACACTAAAGGCAAATTAGCATAGGGGCAGCCATACCTTTGTGGCCTTCGCCTGAAGTCTATAGGACCGTAAGTCTGGGTTCTGCAGCCTACTAACTGTGACCCTGAGTAAGTTACCCACCTCTCTAAATCTGTTCTTCCCCTCGAAAATGGAGCTCATCATACTTTCCTCACTGACATTGTAAAGACAAAAGGGGCTACGTAGGCACAGGGCCTTATAGAATGCCTGATGAGCTGTTGGGCTCCTTACATGTATTATTTTATGTCCTATGGATAAAAGTCCAAGAATACTGTTGGAAGCAAATACTGTTCCTCCCCGAGTGGCCCTGGGAGGAAACAACATGGCTGCAAATATGCAAAGCAGCCTGGTATCACCCACCTCCTTACCTCTCATTCATCTTGGAGGCTTAGGGGACACACAAGCCATCAGTTCTAACTGGGAAAGGCAAAGGATACACCCAGCAGGTGTTTAGCTCTTTGTTTTAATTTCAGGTTGTCTGCTTTAAACTGCCTCTGAAAGGTGGAGTATCCTGAATGATAAACTACAAATTAGGAATTCTATGAGTGAGGGTGCAGATTTTCCATTCTGCCTGTCCCATTTGAGGCTATCCCCTTCAGGCCTCCTGCCTGCTCTCAAAGCCCGCTGACATATGTTTTTTGTGTATAATACAGTGTAGGGAACAATAATGTAACATGATTCTTAACTAGCAGCTGCCTAAAGTGAGCATCATTATAGTTACTTGGTGCATAAAACCAAGCACGTGTCTTTTCCAGGTGGGGAGACCGAGGTAAGAAGGCAGGTGGAGAAAAGCAGCACAGAATAAATGAAGCCAACTTTGACTTTATTACTGTAAACCGGGGTCACTATTTCTGCCTCATTTGCAAACTTGCCTGGGGGAACTCTGAGCTGCTCTGGGCTGGCCTCAGGGCCTCGTTTGCATAATCCCTCTGAACTTCAGGGGGCAGGCCTGTAGAAGGGACTGGGGTTTAGTCACAGTCCCTAATTCAGGCTAAAACCCCTTGGAAAGACGTGCTGGTTCCTGACCTGGGACTCTCTGGAGCTACTAAGATCCCCAAGTCCAGTGGCTCTCAGGACCCTGAGATGTGGAGTCTTGCTGCTGGGCTTCCTCCTGTCTTAGAAAACAGAAGGATTTCCAGTGAAAGAAAGGAAGCATTTTTGCTAGCAAGACTCCTCATGCACGGGGTGCTTGGAGACCCATGAAGTTAAAGACTTAGAGTAACAAGCCAGAGGCCTGACTGGCAGGAGAGAGAGTGTGGGAGAAAGCAACGGGTTCCTTCCTGGCAGTCACAGGAGGCACTGTAGCAGTATTGGACTTGGGGGGCTTTTTCCAAAGTGTATCCCAAATGGCAGACCCCTCATCTCCGCCCCACCCCAGAGGGACATCCGTAGCTGATGGTTCTCTTACCAGCATGGGCATCTCTTGGAAACTTGTTGGAAATGCATATTCTCTGGCCTTATCTAGCCCTGCTGAATCAGAAACCGGGGGTGGGGCACAGACATCGGTGCTCTAACAAGCCTTCCAGATGATTTCCATGCTCTAGTTATCTCTCTGGGTGACGGGGAGTTGGGTTGACTTCCCTGTTTTCTCTCATAGGTAGTTGTCTGTAGAGAGCTCCTCCTCACAGCCAATGACTTGGTCCTCTGAAGTCACCATTAGATGAATGGTAGAACCTGCTCACGCCCTTACAGTCCTGGGCACCACTTCACCTGCCTCACCCCCAGGGCAGAGTTGAAACTTCACTGTGCAAAGACCAGGTAATTGTGCCAAACTCTTCTGGAGTGTCCCCCTGTGTGGATTGCAGCTCTTCTCCTCTCCTTCCCTTCCTGGAGGCCTCTCTGCTTTACTCCTCACTGATCAGATGTGCTGTCCATTCACCCATCCCTCTCCTCAAATTAGTCAAGGCCTCCCACCACTCCTGATTCCAGGCAGCTTACCAATGCTTCTGCCTCCACGCATCTGCAGAACATGATCTGTCTGGTTTTCTGCTGATCTCCCAGAAGAGTGAACTCCAGTCTTCGTATTAGCTGGCTTCATCAGCAAGGAGTTCCATCTAGCTCCTGGAGACGAAGACAAGTGGTTAACGGAGGTACATGCTGGGGCTCCCCATTTGAGCTGTAACTCATGTTTTCTTAAAGTTTCTGTGACCAGTCTCATCTTGCTACCCAGAGGGTCATGGAAGGGAGAAGAGCTTTATTAGGGATTTGGGAGGGACACCACTTCAATTCAAATCCCAGTTTTCTTGCTTATTAGGTGAGCATATTCTTCATTAAATGGCTTTAAGCCCCATCCCTGTGTGTCAGTTTCCTCCTCTATGAAACGGTGATTAAAAAATGCTTAACCCCTGGAGCTAAGAATTGAATGCGATAATATGTGTAAAGTTGAAGGTGTATTTATGTGTCATATAAATATTTGCAACCAGCAGTTGCCTTTGGTAGACATTCCTACTTAGTCAAAATGAAAATTTTACATTCTTCCTATTTCTTGTGAAATAATAAGCCTGGTCTTAACTACCTGAAAGGCTAGCTTACCTGACACTGGCAGACTGTGGCAATGGATGTCATAGCCAGTGATTTCCTTTAGATCAATGGGTCTCATCCTTCTTACATTGGAATCACCTGGGTGCAGAGCTTTAGGAAGTACTAACGCCTGGGACTCACTCCCCAGAAATGCAGATTTCACTGGTTTGGGGCAGCCAAGGTATCAGCAATCTTAAAAGCTTCCCAGGTGGTTCTAATGCATAAAAGTCTCCTTGGACCTCCAGACCTCCACATAGAGGGGTAAGAAGGAGTGGGATTTGAAGGTTAGATTCATTCACCATACGAAACCAGGATTTTAGGGGTGCCTGGGTGGCTCAGTCGGTTATGCATCCAACTTTGGCCCAGGTGACGATCTCACGGTTTGTGAGATAGAGCCCCGCATCAGGCTCTACACTGACAGTGTGGAGCTTGGAGCCTGGACCCTGCTTTCAGATCCTGTGTTTCCCTCTCTCTCTCTCTGCCCCTCTTCTGCTTGTGCTCTCTCTCTCAAAAATAAATAGACATTAATTTTTCTTAAAAAAAGAAAGAAGCCAGGATGTTAGTAGATGTTTCTTGAAAAACAGTGTTTCAATGCTAAATACAGTTGGAGATTTCTGGGTTAAATAACAGTAAACAAACAACTTCTCTTTGCTGTGGGACGTTTAAGACCTTTGGTATGTTAATGGACATTATCACTCTCCATAAGGAGGCTTGCTCATCAGTGTTTCTGACACTAATACAAACACTTTTAGAGTGTGGACTTCCTTGGGAACCTGGCAATCTGAGAAACATACTTTGGAAACATACTTTGATGACCGTGCTTGAAACAGTGCGGGGAGCTAGGGGAAGCAGAGCCTAGGAGAGTGTTGACTTCCTTCCCAGAGCATCCCAGCCCAAATTGGCCCACTCACCTCACTGGGAAGGAAGAGAGCACACAAAAGGGACACTGCCTACCCCTGTCCAGGGGGGGGAAAGACTACACATTTGAGTAGAATTGTAGGAGACTCGGCCTTGGGCTGAGAATTTTTATTTAAATTAGAGTTCTTGGTTTCTAGGAATAGGTGTGACTTGGGAAACATGTGCATGAAGGAATGGTAAGAAGAGCCTGGACCTGGGTCCAGAAACCTGAGTGTGATCTTCCGAACATTGCCTTGATACTCTGATTCAGTTTTATTAGTAAAGCTAAAATTGGGGCTGGAAATACCATGTGTGGGAAATAAGCTTAGGAATTCCCTGAGCTTGCACCAATGGGTTAACAGGGCATAAAGAATTAGAAAGCCACAGGATGAACACATACAAGATTAAGTACAACAGATTAGGTAAACAGGGCAAAGGCCCCCAGTACAGGACAAAGGTATAGGAATAGAAAAGCCTCAGGATGAAAGCATCAAAAATGAGGTTAAAAAAAAAAAAAAAAAAAAAAAAAAAAAAAAAAAAAAGATTAGGTATTCAGGGTGGAAACGTCCCCAACTTAGTACAATAGCAGAAAGCTGCTTTCACAGGAAGGAAGGACCAAAATAGGTAACAGGTAAATAGGACTATAGACCTCAGCAGGGTGAAGTTGCCCAGAGTGGAGCTAATTAGCAAAAGAAAGGTGCCTGTTGACCCTGAGGTAGCATGCTCTGTCTTTCTTGTCCCCTAGACCAGTTCAGGTAAACAGAGGTGGTGCCTCATGTTGGCTGTAAACAACCTTCTGCCCAGCACCAGAATTTTGTTTTGTATTGACCCAAACCCCTAATACCGCGTGTCTTCAAAACCTCCTTTCCCCCATGCCCATGAGCTAATGTTCACGGTTTCATTGTCTCTTTGTGCATGCTCATGATGCTTGTAAGCTTTCTAATCCTAATAAAAATGGAGCAAGGACCCTTACTTGGGACACTTGTCTCCTCCCGGACATTAGCCTCTCTCACATTTTAATTCTGCATCCTGCTCTCTTGCTGGACAAGAGAGAACTCCAGACCCAGAAGTCTATAACAACCATGTAGTCCCTAATTTCCATGAGTCAATAGTGTGGCTGTTAAATTATGGAAAGAGCCTAAATGTCCATCAACTGATGAATGGATAAGACGTTGTGGTTTAATATATAATGGAATACTACTTGGCAATGAGAAAGAAAGAAATATAGCCTTTTGTAGCAACGTGGATGGAACTGGAGAGTGTTATGCTAAGTGAAATAAGTCATACAGAGAAAGAGAAATACCATATGTTTTCACTCTTATGTGGATCCTGAGAAACTTAACAGAAGATCATGGGGGGAGGGGAAGGGGGAAAAAAAAGTTACAGAGAGGGAAGGAGGCAAACCATAAGAGACTCTTAGAAACTGAGAATAAACTGAGGGTTGATGGGGGAGTGGGGGGTGGGGGGGAAGTGGGTGATGGGCACTGAGGAGGGCACCTGTTGGGATGAGCACTGGGTGTTATATGGAAACCAATTTGACAATAGATTTCATGTTAAAAAAATAGTGTGGCTGTTAATTTTATGTGTCAACCTGACTGGGCTATAGATGGTAAGACATTATTTCTGGGTGCTCCTGCGAAGGTGTCCCTGAGAGAGATTAGCATTCAAATCAGTAGACTGAGTAAAGCAGATGGTGCTCTCCAAGGTGGGTGGGCATCATCCAATCCACTAAGGGACTGAATAGAACGAAAATATGAAGGAAAGGCAAACTTGCTCTCTCTTGAGCTGGGACATCCATCTTCTCCTGCCCTCTGATCTCAGTGCTCCTGGTTCTTGCACCTTTGGATGCTGACCAGGACTTCCATCCTTATCACTCTTAGTTCTCAGGCGTTCAGACTCTGAGTTGTACCACTAGCTTTCCTCATTCTCCAGTTTGCGAATGGCAGATTACAGGACTTCTCAGCTTCCATAGTCACATGAACCAATTCCTATAATAAATTGTGTGTGTGTGTGTGTGTGTGTGTGTGTGCGCGGCTCCTACTGACTGGTTCTGTTTCTCTGGAGAGCCCTAATATGAATAAAATGTGCTTTCTACTTCACTCTTATCTTATACAATTCCTTATAATGTTTCAAACTTTTTCACTGTCTCATTGGACTCAGACATCAATGCTTTCTGGCAGATCATGTGCAGTTTTGGTTATCCACAGTTTTTCAGCTAAGAGAGGTGAGCTGATCTGTCTGGGATTATAGAAATCAATGTTGGATCCAGTCTGAGAGCACAGACCTCGCCATGAGTTCTTTCCATAGCTCTGTACCTGCTTTAGGAGTACAGACTCAGAATTCTCTTGTGGGAACCCCCTTTTCCCATGGATGCGTGTTCCTATGTGAAGTCACCCTACCCTTAGTGCCCTTAGGTTACCACCCCTGCCTCTGTCTACACTAACTCATGTCCACTGCAGAGGGTGGGAAGGGTGACTTAACTGACTGGAAAGCTTGGGAACAGAGGGTGAGCCTCCGGGCTTAGTCCCTTCCGAGATATGCCGTGGGCCTCTGCAGGGTCTACAGGCAGCACACATTGTCTCCCACTCTGGCCATGCGGCAAGAGTGGGCCCTCAATTTGTGGAGAGAAGTCGAATTCAGAGTAGGGTTAGCGGGTCCTTTTGCTGCACACTCAGCCATGTCCTTCAGTAGAGCTTTTCTTACAAAAGCCTATTTTGATCTCAATCATTTATAACTCCTGAGTGTGGCTCTGTTACACCAGATTCCAAACATGGGTAGGGAAATGGGACACTATTTATTTGTCCCCCCCCCCAAATCTTACATATATGATAGCTGAATCAAATATTAATTTATTTGTTAAAGGTACTTCTTTTAAAGCTAGTTACAAAAGATGCTCTACATCATACGTTGCCAGGAAAATGCAAATTAAAACAATAATGAGATACCACCACACATATAGAATGCCCCAAATCCAGAACACTGACAGTGGCAAATACTAGTGAGAATGTGGGACAGGAAATTTCATAAAATGCTGGTGGGAATACGAAATGGTACGGCCCCTTTGGAAGCCAATTTGGAGGTTTCTTACAAACTAAATATACTTTTACCATAAAATCCAGCAATCATGCTCCTTCATATTTACCCAAAGGAGTTGAAAACTATAACTACACAAAAACTTGCACATGGATGTTTACATAGCTGCCAAATCTTCGAAGCTACCAAGGTGTCCTTCAGCAGGTGAATGGATGAAGAGACTATGGCACATCCAGGCAATGAAATATTATTCGGCACTAAAAAGAAATGAACGGGCCATGAAAAGACATCGAAGAATTTTCAATGCATATTGCTAAGTGAAGGAGGCCAATCTGAGAGGGCTGCATACTATATGGTTTCATCTATATGACATTCTGGAAAAAGAGAAACTATGGAGACAGTAAAAATACCCATGTTTGCCAGGGATTAGGGTAGGAGAGGGATGAATAGGTGGTATAGGATGCTTTTTAGGGCAGTGAAAATACTCTGTATGATACCATAAGGACAGATACATGTCATTAAACATTTTCCCAAACTCATAGAATGTATAACACCAAGAGTAAACTGTAATATAAGCAATAGATTTTAGATGATTATGATGTGTAAATGTAGGTATATCAATCGTTAAAAAAAAAAAAGGTACTGCTCTGGTGGGGGATGTTGATAATGAGGAAGGTTTTGCATGTATGGGGGCAGGGAGTATGTGGGAAATCTCTGTACCTTCCCCTCAATTTTGCCGTGAACTTTAAACTGCTCTACAAAAACCAAAGTCAAAATAAAATAAAATAAAATAAAATAAAATAAAATAAAATAAAATAAAATAAAATAAAATAAAATAAAAACACATTGCTTCATACTCTTGCTGCTGTCTGATTACAAAGATGACCACCTCCCTTTGCATAGCACTAACAATGTGAAGGCCTAGTAAAATAACTACAAGTCTTGGCTTCCTATTACTAAGGTTCAGACATGTGATTTAATTTCCTCCGATCAGACCCACATGCGAGAGCTTTTGATCTGGCAGCGAGAAAATGAACAATCATGCAACTTCTACTTTGCAACCTAGGGTAGTGACAGAAGCAGGTTTGTATGACCAGAAGTAGAGGTGGAGGCAGCAGAGGCCACTTTCTGATCCTGTTTGGGGCAGGGGGATTCTGAGAGTGGCAGCAGAGGCAGCAGCTCCTTCACCAGGACACATCTGCAGGATATTTCTAGGAATTGCTCTGGAAATCAGCCTAGGGTTTCTCTCTAGCCCTCCCAAGCCCTCTGGGAGTTAGAGAACGCAGCCTGGGCTCCAGCCCCAGCTCCACTGCCGACTGTGTGATCTCAGGCAAGTTACCTAACTGCTATGTGCATCAGCTTCTTTGTCTGAAAAAATGGAGCCACTAGGTAGCTACCTTACAGGGCTGTTGTGAAGTACCAAGGAATTCATATATGTAAAGCATGTAGAATACAGTCTGACATGCAGCAAACACATTAATATTGGTCATTATATGATTGCAGTTGCTGCTGTTATAGAGTGCCTTGTATTATAACTCTAACTACCTAGAGTGGATTCTCTTGCCTATAACTAAGCGCACTGATTACAGAGAATTTATGCATTTTATGTACTTGATTTTCCAGGTAAAGAAGTATTAACACACATATGCATTTGTGCCAGAAAAGGCAAAAAACTCAGGATAAAAATGTGCAGGAAATTAGCAGTATTTTGATAGGTCATGCAGTATTTAAAGTATAAAATTGAATAAAGACAAATTTTTTAAAAACATTAAGGGAGCCGAGAGATCACAGGAGGAAATGCAGAATGTAAAACAAAACAAAACAAAACAAACCTAGCTGTGTTACACCTGTAATGCAACTGTATTACTAAAGGAAGTGGGGGAAAAGTGTGGACTTAGGCAACTTTGGAAGTAAACAAAGATTGTAAGACTAAAGGCAGGAGAAACTGTATGTAATTAAGCATTGTATTGTGGTTAATAAGGTTTTTCCTATGAGTTAACAATTCTGATACTGATTTACATGTGTATTGGAATTGAACAATTCCGTAGACAAATGGCAGATGATGGGAGCCAAGTTTTTCTACTTTTGGAGTACAAGATGATAGATAAGGGGAGATGTCTAGAATGATCCATATGGTAATAGATTAGAGTTGGGGACATCAGTCTGAAGTCATGTTTAGCTAATATAGATACAGAGGATCAAATATAGAAATACTTATAAGTAAATGTGTATACATGGGTTATTATATTTAATATATTTCTTTTTTCTGTCAGCAGAGATGTGCTAAAAGAAACTATACCCCACCAGCATACCTAGTACCCTGATCTTGGTTTATAATACCATTCTGCAATAAATGGAATAAACGCTCCATGGAAAAGTGACTGATTCTAGAACTAGTGAGGGAAATATAGAAGATAAACCTGGAGTGGCTTGTAGTGCCAGAAAATAAGAAAGGACTTTAAAAGAAAACAAAACAAAATGATAGGGGCTCTGTCAATAGGACACAAGAGCCAACTTCAAGAGCTCCCACTGGCCAAAGCTGGAAAAACATAAGCACCAAAATAAAGTCATGTTGATTTATAACCCAAAGTGTAAAATAAATATCCATGAGTCTATACTGACATAAATAAATGATTGAATAATACATAACTGAGGGAAAAAAGGATAATCTGCTGTGTTAAAGAATTCTAAAGAATTTGTGTACATACTCCACCTGAAGAAGATAATGAGTAAATCTCTATTCTTTAAGTATGGGCTACATAGAGTGACTTCCTTCCAAAGAGTACACTACGGAAAGGGGAAGGGAAGAGAGTAACTTTATAGTGGAAATTCTTGACAAGTACCACCTTATCCAGGTGATCAAGGTCAACATCAATAGTCATAAGTCAAATTGATAATATGTACCCTAATATGATGTGATGAGAATGTCGGTTACCTCTGTGGTCTTCTTCCCCAAAACTCATAACTCCATTCTAATCATGAGAGAAACATAATACAAATCCAAATTGAGGGATATTCCAGAAAACATCTGATCAGTACTCCTCAAAATTCTCAAGGTCATCAATATTAAGGAAAATCTGAGTTACTATCATAGTCTATAAGAGCCTAAGAAGACATGACAACTAAATATAATATGGTATCTGGGGTCCTGGATCAGAAAAATAACATTGATAAAAGACTAAGCAGATCTGAATAAAGTATGGACCTTAATTTTTTTTTTAAGTGGATGAATAAATTTTGAAAGAGAGGATAGCCAATGACAAAAGCCTTACTGGTATCGATATTTTAAAATCACAGACCCAGCCACTGGAATGGAGAACTCTGTCAGACAAAGAAGCTCTTTTGGATTCTATACCAGATGCACAGAATTCCAGCTGGTGGTGGACTGTATTCTAGTCACAGCTAAAAGTTGTGATTTGAACTGGCAATAAGATGTAAAAAAAAAAATCTATGTTGACCAAATCCTCTAGTACAAAAGTGGAGTTAAATCTGCTTTAAAGGACACTCAGGAATTTGGCAGAATACATCTCATTGATAAAATTAGTAGAACCCTGAAAAAGATTGGTAGCTGAGAAAATGCAATAGCAATCACCTGTAGCACTCGGTCAAGACTATTGTGCTGCCCAATCCCAGCTGAGCAGGATAAGAGAGGATGCCATCTAAGAAATGGAGGAAAAATTGAAGAACCAGAATTCTTTCTAAAATCACAGAAGAGTAAATTAGAAATGGAATAAAACATTAGCAGCATTTCTAATAGTATCATTTTGCCAAATATGAAATAGAAACTCAATTGAAACAACAATTTAGGAGGGCATTAAACTTCTGGGAGGCAGCTCCAGTCAAAATCTAAGGCACAGGGTCCTGCATATAACAATTATTCCAGAATATGCAACGGATGCTTTTTTAAAATATATTATTACTCTTGCTTCTAAACAGTTGCTCTCTCATGCCAGATATAGCTCATTTTGCTTAGTCTTCAAAAACAATTATACCTCATAGAACTGGCTCAAAGTGTGTAGGAATATATATTTATCTAAATATATATGCACACCTGTATAAACATGCATATTGTATGGCAACTAACAAGATTTAAACTTTTGAGCATTAATCAGGCAATGCTTAATGATATTTTAAAAACATAATAGTTCCTCATTTGATCTTCTAAGGAATGTTGTGATGCAGTAACACCAGGTATTAGAATTCTCATTTTACAGAAGGAGAATTAAGTCCAGAGAGGTTAAGTGACTTGCACAAGGTCACAGAGTTACTTCATTAGAAGAGCTTGCAGCACAGTTAGGCTAATAAAAGACATCCAGGCACATAAAACATCCTGAGAATAATTAGAAGCCTGTGATTCTCTGAATCAAATTCCCAAGCTCAAAAGATGTCCTCCTAACTAAAAAGAGGTCCACACAAACAAATCATCCTTGTCTGCCTAAGAAATACAGTTGGTTCTTTTCGAGGATGAAAAACAAACTTGCTTTCTTCAAGCTTGCAGATGAAGTAGAAATATTGGTGCAAGACTTTTACACTTCATTAACTGTCATCCAGAGCAAGGAAGATTTGTGGCTTGCTTAAGGGATCGTTAGGCAGGGGTATGACAAATATGCCAATAGGGTTAACTCTTTAGTAGCAGGCCATGTCAACAGACCAGGAGGCCACCAGCCCCCAAACAAAGGCAATGAGGATGTCAATCACCCTCAGAGTAAATTTTTTTGAGTCCTCAAATTAAAAACTTTTTTCTAGAAAATTGTGTTTTTGGAATGGTTTTTATATGCTTTTTGGTGGTTTCCATTTGAAAATCAATATTTATAAGCCACCTCTGGAAGACCTATGTTGTTAGTATCAGATGCTATAAATTGAGTATTACAGCCATCAGCTCCAGATTCCTAGTTCTCTAGATTTATAACCAGCATTTCGCATGTGCCAGAGTGAAGGACAAAAGCTGAACTAAAATCTATGGCAGAAAAGAACAATTAACACATAAAGTGTCCTTTCAGATTCAACAGAATTGGTATTCTGCCCATGACATGTTGTTTACTCCAAAATAAATTTAAAAAGAATTGACTGATTTGGACCAAATTTATAACCAAAGGGCATTGCATTGAAAGAATACCTGAAATGTGATGTGGGGGTCAATCAGTCATCTTGAAAAGAAATAGTAACTCAAGCTTCTCAAACAAACTTATCTTCAGTTGAGATTTTATCTTATTGGTAGTTGTCCTGGATGGAGTTCTAGTTGACAGGAGCAGTGGTTTAGGTCCACTCTGTTCTTCTGTTGATAACATTTGACTTTTCATTTGGGTGAAATAAAGTCTTCTGTGTCCCTTTAAGTAATCAGTGCTTGATATTAAGTGAATTGTACTAGATTTATTCAGAAGTAAGTCAGGAGAGCTTGTATTTCACAGAAGGGATGTAGACAGTTAATATTTCTCCATGCTGAAAACTGCAACCAAGGCATAAGCTGTTATTTATGGTAACAAACAATTACCCATCACAATAGAACTAAAAACAGAAATCTGATTCATGAATAAGCTCTCACTTATTCTTCCCTGCTGTGGACTTTATTAGTCCTTTTCAGCCCTGGGACATATTGAGAAAGAGTGTTCTGTACATGCACATGAATGGGTGTGTGTGTGTGTGTGTGTGTACACATGTGTGTGTGCATGTGAGATAGTCAATAACGTGTAATTCCACTCATTTTTTATAATAAATACGAAATAACAGCATCTAGTGTGTAGCAAATGAGTATGACAAATGTTCTGAAAACTTTAATCTAGAGCAAAGATTATTCTCAAGATTATTACAGATATACTTTTTTTATAGATAAGATTACAAATATAATCTTTCAATGAGTGATACACAAATTATTATGACAATCCTTTGAGACCATAAGTATGTTGTCAAAGATCAATTATTAGGTAGTTATTCACCTCTGATTCAAACTGGTATAGAGAATATTTGTGTTACTTTCTGCAATACAAGTGCATATATTATACCATCTGCCATTGATATTAACTCTCTATTGCAAAATTCTTTTACATGTCTGACCTTGCAATCAATGGTAAAACTGCCAACCAGGTGGCAGTTGTAATGTAGCTACCATTGCATACTCATTCATGAACTTGGCCATGAATACTCTATTATTATTACTTCAATTAAATTGAATAATTTGTTAGGCCCGAAATGAAAAGCATGTTGTAAAAGACAAAAAATGTCATACAGGACCTTTTCTTTCATTTTTATGTGGTCTAATTAACCAAACTTTTTTTTAGTACTTCATGAGTATTGAATTATCATTAGAAAGATTTTCCCCAAGCTAAGATTTAAAATGTTCCTACATTTTACTTTTTATTTTTATGGTTTTATTTCTTATTCTTAAATCTTTGATATTTTCAGAGTTTATCTTCATATTCTATCATTTCTCCCACTTATTATATTCTAAATTTGCTCATATTCATTTTAAGCCATTTCTGGTCTTTCAATTATTTTCCTTTCATCCATTCATCAATTTATGCACTGGCATCCCACTATTTTAATAATTGGAACTTAATAATAACATTTTAATACATAGAAAAAACTACTGACACCTCGTTTATCTTTTTTTCAGAGTTTTTCCAGCTATACTTATTTTTTAGTTTTTACAAGAGCTTTAAAGCACCTTGTTTCCAAAAACATTTGTAGTGTTAATTTTCTTAAATTAAAAATTAACATGGAAGAATTGATATTTTTATAATATTGAGGCTGCCTATACAACAACATGAGTGTCAAAGGTGGTTAGCTGTTCACCAAAATAGTTCCAAAGCTGCTACTAGAAAGAGGAATAGAGTAGAGAGAAACTAATAGAAGGAGAGCAAGTTTGCTGTGTCACTTCTAGATCAGAGTATTTAGTAAGAGTGTGTCTTTGCCAGGCTCTCTTTCTCCTTCTACAAGCTGGAATCAGAAGACCAAGCAACTCTAGCAGATAGGAAATCAAAAAGTTGAAAGGAGCCTGGGTCCCACAGTCACTTGGGCATGGCTATTCTCCAACAATAGATACCTGCCTCAGATTGAGCAAGAAATCAGTTTCAATTATATTATTTAACTTACTATACATTTTAGGCTCAAATTTTACGTCAGGTAACACAACATAATTAATACACTATCATATCTCTTTCCATTTGGTCATTTGTTCTTTTGAGTTTTCCAGGATTGTTTTAAGGTTTTCTTCCTATCAGTCAGCACATTTCTAATTAGTTTTATTCATGGATATTTTACCTTTTTAGTTGCTCTTGTAAATGGGATATTTCCTCCATTATGTTTTCTAACTGGCAATTGTTTGTGTATATGAAAACTGTAAATTTCTGTACATTATTTTTTTACTCCACTACCTTGGTGAATTTTCTTATTGTTTATTGCAGATTTCTGTTAATTACCTTAGATTATTCATATCAAATCCAAATTTTATAGGTTTATTTTCCCCCACTTTGAGATTTCTAATTTCTCTATCTTGTTGAATTTCATTGAACAGCACCTGCCATATAAATAGTTATAGTAGGGGCACCTGGGTGGCTCAGTCAGTTAAGCACTTGGCTTTGGCTCAGGTCATGATCTCACAGCTTGTGGGTTGGAGCCCCACATCAGGCTCTGTGCTGACAGCTCAGAGCCTGGAGCCTGCTTCAGATTCTGTCTCTGTCTCTCTCTGCCCCTCCCATGATCACATTCTGTCTCTCTCTTTCTCTCTCAAAAATAAATAAATATTTAAAAAATTTTTAAAAACTAAAATAGTCATAGTAGACAGCCATGTCTAGTTTGTGGAAATATCTCATGTGTTTCCCTCATTAAGCATGATGTTGGCTTTGGGCTAAGATAGATATACTTTATCATTTTGAAGATACCATTGACTGATTATTTTATCATTTTGAGCAATAATAAATATTAACTTTTATCAAATATTTTTCAGTGTCTAGTTTTCTCCTTGGGTCAATAACTATGATAGGTTATTAATGTGTTATAATACTGAGGACACTGCATTAATTGCATTACTAGAATAAAATTGATTTGCTCATATATCTGGGTCTTTTAATGTACTAAATCCTTACTAATGATTAACTTAGGGTATTTACATAAATCTTCACATGTGGAATTTATATAGAAAGTTGTTTATAACTTTTTTTTCTGTGCAATCATTATCAGGCTTTGATATCAATGATTTCCTCACTTCATTAAGAATATGTGGATTTATTCCTTCTTATTCTTTATTCTTGAAGAGTTGAAATAATGTTCTTTAATTGTTTCATAGAATTCTTCTATGCAAACAAAAAGAACCTAGTAAGTTTATCTACTTATGTTCAAAATAGCATAATAATATATGCTCTATCTCTTCTAAGGTCAGTTTTGATAAATTTTGTTTTCCTTGAAAATAATGGATACAAGCCAAATTTTCAAAATTATTTGTATAAAGTTAGACAGTCAGATTGAAACTTTCCTATCATTCTGTAGTTAATTTCTTCTATCATTTTCTTATATGTTTATCTGTCCTCCCAAAAAAGATATTTTTCCTCTTTGTTTGAATTACCTACTGCTTTACTTACTCAATTTTTAAAAATTTTATTCTATTTTTTGGACATAGTTCTCTGGTAATTTTTGGTTTTCCAACTCATTAATTTCTGATTTTATTTATAGTAATTTATTTGTTATGCTTTTCTTCAGTTTATTGCTGTTTTGCTAACTTTCTGAATTGGATAGCTCATTATATCATTCTTTTTATTGATATAAATATTTAAAATTACGAGTTTTTCCTTTGGTCACTCCTTTGGCTATGTTTCATATGTTAGGCAGTCTGAATCAGGGTGTTTTAATTATTATTTAGATATTATACAATTTTGATTATATGTCATAACTGATCCTGAAGTTGTATAAGAGCTTTTATTTTCTTAAATTTTCCAGTTGGACGATATTTTTTATCTAATTTTTTTCTTAGAAATTTATTCTTTTTCTTCTTTCTTTTTTAAAAAATTTTTAATGTTTATTTTTGGGGGGGAGAGAGAGAGAGAGTGCGTGCGCACACAAGTGGGGGAGGGGCAGAAATAAAGAGGCAGACACAGAATCTGAAACAGGCTCCAGGCTCTGAGCTGTCAGCACAGAGCCCGACGCAGGGCTCTAACCCACGGACAGTCAGATCATGACCTAAGCCAAAGTCAGACGCTTAACTGACTGAGCCACCCAGGTGCCCCTGTTAGAAATGTATTCTTTGCATTATGAAAAATTCGTGTTTGTGGGGCACCTGGGTGGCTCAGTCAGTTGAGCATCCGACTTTGGCTCAGGTCATGATCTCAACGTTCTTGAGTTCAAGCCTCACATCAGGCTCTCTGCTGTCAGGGTGGAGCCTGCTTCAGATTCTCTGTCTCCCTTTCTCTCTGCCCCACCCTGGCTCAAGCTCGCTCTCTCTCTCTCTCTCTCTCTCAAAAATAAATAAACATTTAAAAAATTATGTTTGTAAATTTGGAAAATTTTTTTTCCTTTTGTGTATCTCCTTTACTAATATTACTACCATATTTGCAGCATTTCTAACACTTTTAGTCACCAAATGTGTGAGGTTTTTTCCCCCCAACCAAGCAATTCTCTGCAACACCAGTTGGGTCTCCTTTGTTTAATTCCATTCTGACACCATCTACCTGGAGATAGAGTCTGATCCCACAGGTTAAGGGTGCAGTCCTGAAAGACTACCCACTCCCCTTCAGATGCCAATCAAATGTCCAGGTTGGCACCTGTGCTTCTGACCAATCAGCTATAAATCAGAGGTTATTACTACCCCTCCTTGGGTTTGGTTAATTTGCTAGAGTGACTCTCAGAACTCAGGGAAACACTTATTTATGTTTACTAGTTCCTTAAAGGATACAGATGATCATCCAGATGAAGAGATACATAGGGCAAAGTCTTGGAGGGTCCTGAGTGCAGGAGCTTCTGTCCCCGTGGAGTTAGCATGTGTCACCCTCCTTGTATGTGAATGTTTTCCTCAGCCTGGAGATTCTGTGAACACTACTATTAGGATTTTTATGGAGGCTTTATCATGTAGGCAGGATCAATCATTAACTCCATTTCCAACCCTTATCCCTTCACAAGAGGTTGTGGGGGTGGGGGGCGGTGGAGCTGAAAATTCCAAGTTTCTAAATCAAGGTTTGGTCTTTCTGGTGACTAGCTCCCATCCAGGAGCCCAACAAGACTCACCTCATCAGAACACAAGACATTGCTATCATCCAGGAAATTATAAGGTTTCAGGAGTCATCGATGGGTCAAAGACCAAACAAAAGATGATCCTTGTACTCTTATCACTTAAGAAATTACAAGTGTTTCAGGAGCTCTGTACCAGAAACCAGGGACAAAGACCAAATATATATTTTCTATTATCTTACAGTCTGTATTACTTATATTTCCTGGAATATATTGATATTTTTCTATAACCTAGTATATGGTCAATTGTTGTTACTATTCTCTAGGCATAGAAAAAAAAATGTTTATTCTCTATTTTCAGGGAACAGAAATAATTTGAGATATATCCATTTCATCTACATGTGAATCATACTATTTTGTTTTTCTCAATGTTTTTGATAACTTGTATTGTCAAAGATTGAAAGAGGTGAACTAAAGTCCCTTGTTACTTACTTATGTTTCTTCTTTTCTTTTTATTCCTTGTGATTTCTACTTTATAAACTATGATACCATGTTATCTGATGTGTAGGTAAACATAACCATTAAAGATTCATGAGTTGCATGCTACGTGATAAAACTGCCTTTATTTAACCCCTTGTTTTTGCCTGAATTCTACCATTTCTAATACTAGGATCATGACACTTGCTTATTTACTTCCCTTTTTGTTTATTTAGTTTTGAGTGTTTGTTATTGTTTTGGAGAGTTTGGGGGATTTTTTTTTTTGGTTGGTTCATTTTTGTTTTTGGCATTTTTTAGCATACCTTTATGCACCTCTCATTTTCAACTTTACTGAATTATTTCATCTTGGCATATTACCTATACAGCATATAGCTTGGTTTGTTTTTCTGACCCACTCTAAAATTCTTTCCATCAGTGAGTTAAGCCTATTTACATTAATATGAAAAGTATGTTTACCTTAGATCTGCCATAGTATGTTTTCTCTCCCTTCACTCTCCCTCATTTTAACTAGTGGTATATTTTCTTTTTCTTTTTTTTTTTTTCAAGTTTAAGTTTATTTATTTATTTGGAGAGAGAGAGTGCACATGAAAGGAGGAAAGGGAGACAGGGAGGGAGAGAGAGAATCCCAAGCAAGTTTTGACCTGTCAGCACAGAGCCTGACATGGGGCTCGAAGTCAAGAACCATGAGATTATGACCTGAGCCAGAATCAAGGGTCAGATGCTTAACTGACTGAGCCACTCAGGCATCCCTTACTACTGGTATATTTTCTTTGCTTCAATTTTGGGGCATGTTTCTTTAGACAGTATATATTAATTCCTCATTCTGAGAAACTATAAAATTAACACATTTCCTCTTCCCTGACCACCTGTTTTTAGTTAATATTGTACTTCCTTATGTTTATCTTTGTACACTTAATTATGTCAATTTTCTAATAGCTTGAAATAATAGCTATTATTTGTGAGGCAGTAAGCTGAAATATTCTACTCCCCACCTTCTTTTAACCTTTCTCTAAACTTTTGTTAACTGTAACATTTCTATACTGTCAGGACACATGAGACTATATTATGGTTCATTGCTCTAGTCTCCAAATGTGTACTAGTGTTAATTCTGGAGTAAAATGTATTTGACGTTCCTTGCCTTTTGTTATAAGTTGCCTAGTTATCTGTTGGCTATCTAGAATTTTCCTCAAAAAGGGCTCCTAATAACTGTTTTTACATACTTAAAAATTTATGCACAGCCTTTATACTTAAAAGACAATTTTGGTGCATAGAAAATTCTTGACTTATACTTTCTTCCCTTGAGTTTTTAAGTTTACTTTTTATATGAGATAGAGTGCAAGTAAGGGAGAGGCAGAAAGAGAGAGGGAGAGAGAGAGAAAATCCCAAGCAGGCTCTGCACTGCCAGCACAGAAACTGATGTAGGGATCGAACTAACAAACCATGAGATCATGACCTGAACCGAAGTGGACACTTAACTGACTGAGCTCCCCAGGTGCCCCTCTTCCCTTGAGTTTTTTTTAAGTGTTGCACCATGACACTTTGTCATGGAATTTTGCTGCAATGGAGTTTGAAACCTGCCTAGATTTTAGTTCTTTATATAGGCTTTGATCTTTTGCCCCAATGCCAAGAGAATGTTTTAAAAGTCTTTACATCTAATGAATTCACTTGACTCGGTCTCAGTATTGATCATTCTAGGTCAGTGTTTCTTATCTCATGGTGTGAACTTTTGACATAAGTAAAATGTCATTAAATCACATGTTTTAAATATTTTTCCCCCCTCGGGGCACCTGGATGGCTGAGTCAGTTAAGCATCCAACTCTTCATTTCAGCTTAGGTCATGATCTCGCAGTTCCTAATATCAAGCCCCGTGTCAGGCTCTGTGCTGACAGCGTGGAGCCTGCTTGGGATTCTCTCTCTCCCTCTCTCTCTCTGGCCTCCCCCATGTGTTCATACACACACACACACACACACACACACGCTCGCTCTCAAAATAAATAAATAAATTTTTAAAAATATTTTTTCTCTTCCATTTTTTGCTGTCATCTTAAAAGACTCTGACTATGCCAATGTGGAATCTTTTGAGATTCCTAATTACCTAAACATGCATCTATTTTTCAGAGTTGCACTCATTTTTGTGACTTCTCTAATTTCTTCTTCTGTGTCTATGATTGTTTTTCATAGGGTATGTTCTCCATTGTGCTTCTTACAGTATTGTCTTCATTTCTGTGATGGCTGTTTGTAAGTTTCCTATTTCTCTCCTGAGAGCTGACTTCTCGTGTTCTGTCTTCTCTTCTTATCTGGCCATTTCTAAGTTCTTATATTTTTCATTGAATTCTTGATTTGTAGAAGTGATTGTGTGGGTTTTTTTTTCCTCTTTCTCTTTCTTTTTTAATTTGTAGTGAAATATTGCTCACAATTTTCTTCTACTTTGTGGAAACGTTTTTCTGGTAAATGTTCTTTACGTGTTAGCAAGTTTTGATGTCCTTTTGCTTCTTTTATTCTTAAAGTACCTTTGCATTGACTTAGTACTTGCTCCTCTTTGTCTTAGTCCTCATTGAATCCCTGGGCCAGCTGTTTGCAGGAAGTCCCTTCACTGGAGGGAAGAGTGCACTTTAGGGGAAGGGGGACGCGAGCAGACGTTTCTAACACAACCCACGCAAATTCAGCCTGTTGGTACAATTCTCTATGAAGCCCCCAACCCCCCATTCTCTCTACTGAATCCATTTTGTGACAGCTTCTGCTAACACTTCTGATTAACCCAGTTCTCACCTGGATTATTGTAAACAAAAGGTAGAGTTTCTGCATTTGAGGGATTATCCCTCCCTTCAGGAGGTGCTGGGGCATCTGAAGTAGCTGTCACCTACCCTTCTCCATCCCTCTTCTCTTCACGTCCTGCACCATTTCTCCTGGTTCTCAACTACTTTTGGTGACCCTTGACACATATTTTGGGATCTGTGACTTATACACTTCTCCTAATCTCACCAAAAATATTTTCTAGGTCTTTGTTCCCTTCATTTTGCTTCTGGAATGTTGGTAATTTCCAGGATGATAAGAATAAATGTCAATTTACAAAACCATATTCCTTCTAGAACTGATAGGATATCCTTTTAACCAGAACTCCATTCTCTTCCCCGCCCCCCACCCCGCCAGTCCATTTTATATGTTGGTGCCAAGTGCTAATCTTTTTTAAAAAGATCTATTTATCCATTTACTCAAAAGTCCACAGCAACTTCCTGCTGAATTCAAAATCTTTAACCTGCTATGCAAGGCTGAGTGCCATGTAACCCCAGCCTAAACTTTGAACATCCTTTCTTATTCTCTCATTCCTGTACGTATGCTCCCCATTCAGGCTTTTCTTTTCAACCTCTTTATTTTGTGCCATTTCTCTGTGCAAAATACTCTTTTTCCTTCCTTTATCTTTATATGAGTTTGTCCTACCATGAACCCCCAGCAGAAAATAATTTTTATCTTACTCTTAACTCATGTGATGTTTTTTCTATACTTACCTTTGAGACTCTGTCTTTCTCTCTGACATTATAGTTATTCACATTTCTTGTCTTCCCTCTTAGCACAAAGGCTCCAGAGAAAACAATCCTGCCTGATATATCTTGGTTTCCCACAAAACATCCAGCACAATAAAAAATACCCCATAAATACGTGTTGAATGAATGAGGTCACTCTCAGTAGTTGACAAGAATAAAAATAAATATTGCCTTAAAGATGAATAGTTTTTCAGGGCTTTAGGGACATCATCTTCCCACGTGGCAGGGATTGGGAATTATCTGTGGTTTGGTCTTTTCATAAAATAGAATTTTTAAAAGAACCATTTATCATTGAGGATGCCAACTCATTGAGCTCCAACTATCTGTAGTTTGGCGGGTCTACTAGACCTATGCCTCTCCGGTGAGATTCCTCCCTTCTTCCCTGGGTCTGCCTTCTCCACCCTCTCTATTTCCATAATCCCATTAAGATCCAAGTGGGGCCTTTCCTTCACTCAAAGCTTCCTCACCCCCAGGACTCGGGAACAGGCTTTGTTATGAACTCTCAGGGCAAATAGGTTGAAAGTGAGACTCTTAGCAGAGATTACCTTACTCCAATAACACAACTGTAGTAACTAAACTTCTTATCTTTCCAAGTAGACTGGATTCTTTGAGGACAGGGACGGTATCTTACATCTTTTGTCTTGAGCTCTAATAGCTGGATCACATCCAATACTATTACCATGAGGCTTCTAAAAGCCTTAGACAGATCAGCCCTACAGACAGCTTCCCCAGAGAGAATGGCCATATAAAATTCAGTCACAACATCTCAGGCACATACAGTTCTTGACATCCTCCCTCAAGGACAAGTTTACCATCATCGTTTTCCCCTCTGGCACTTCCTGAGGCTACCAATTCAAGCCTTTAATGGACATGAATACTGATAAGGTAATCCTGCACTGGGTTCTAGTAAACCAAAGTGTTCCAGTGGGTCATGCCATTCTAACCACGGAGAGGAACAGGAACAGGAAAGGGACAGGGAGGTAGGAGATAGGAAAAGCTGGAAAAGAAAAAAACATGGCAGGATTTATCCCTACAGCAGTTGGGGTGTGTGTGTGTAATGAAAATGACCCTTCCCTTCCCACTCAGGTTATAATGGCTATTCCCCTCCAGTGTCCTTTGCCAAAGTCCCAGAAGGAAAGAATACATTGTAATTGTAGAAGACAATAGAACCCAAAACATGACAATACATGAAATCAGTACATGAATTAAGAAGCGTATGTCATGTGTTCTTGACAGTGACGGTAGGGCAAAATTTTCTGTAGAGAGAAATAGAAATAAAGCTAAACTATGAGTGCCACCTCGTGGAGAGACCTGTCACTGCAATAGTCTCCCCAAAGTGAGAGGTGGGGTGGAATGAGGACTGGACAAGATCCTCAGCCCTTGTGCCCACCCTGTATCTCATCCTCGGCATTATGTCACTGCCCTAGCATGTGAGGAATAGAGGGTAGTTCCCTGAGCCCCCACCCTCTGAAGACTCTTGCTAGGAGTAGCAGATTACACAGAACAGTGATGCAGGGGACAGGGTTAATGAGGGGGAAGGGGTGATGCCATTAGCTGGCACAGTAAAAGCAACAAACCTGATATTCAGACATCTATGTATGCACACATTCATACACACACACACACACACACACACAATCCTAAGTGACCCTTCACCTTTCGCCATCTCCTGCAAAGGGGGAAATTTCCACTCTCCTCCTCTGGCTCCATTGCCCGTCAGGATTTCCCTTTGTCCTTGAAGTCCATTATGAAGAACTTTGTAAACCCTGGGGCATGTGCCTATAAAATCTATGGTAGGGCGAGCATCCAGGGGGATCAGGCCTGTGCCAGCAACTCTGTAAGACTCTCCCTGGAAGAGTTACCACTCATTCATCTTCTTTTCTACGTCAGCCCGCAACAGAGACTTGAATTTGTCGTGCGAGTCTGAATTGCTAGGCAAGACTACAAGAGAGGCTGGAACTGGACTCCTGGGTTCAATCTTCAAAGCGTTTCAGTCTAGCAGCTGCCGTTTCGGACAAGCTCCTTGGTGAGAGAATCAATGAGACAGCATTTATCTTCCTGACAGAACGGCCCCCAAAGAGGCTGTTTGTTTTTGAACTGGCAGTGCAGCTGAGGAAGATAGGACCTGGATCCCAGCCCCGCCTCAGTGACTTTGCAAAGGGACAGATTTTTCCTCGCCATGTTGACCAAACTGAGGCCACTCACGGAGCAGGAGCACGGGGGGTCATAGGTCCCGCAGCCGGACAGAGGTCCTCAGCAGAGGCCAGACTTGAGAGACACGCCTGCTGTTCAAGCTGGAGCCTCCGTGCGTGGTAGGAGCTGCTGCCGTTGGCTGCCTTCCATCTGTGCTGCTAGAAGAGCAGGTGCCCGGGGCCAGTGCACCAGCTGAGTCAGACAGACCCGGTGGGACCCTGGCCTAGCTGCTAACCAGCCTTGTAATCCTTGTTCAGTCACTTAACCTCTCTGGGTCCCCTAGTTTTCATCTATAAAATGGGGGTAATATTGTTTTCCTCAGGGGATTATTATAAGAACTCATGAATGCAACAGTGTCTGGCACAAGTAGGCTCCCTATGAATCCCCTTTACAGTTGTTCTCTCTCTGGAAAATGAGGCAATAGCTCCTTATGTTTGTGTAGCTGTGTGTTTTCAAACTTTTTGGGTATTTTTTGCATATACATTATAGCAATGAAAACTGCTATTACATCAGAACATTTTTATTCTTATTTACTTTTTTAAATGTTTGTTTATTTCTGAGAGAGAGAGAGAGAAAGAAAGCACGAGCAGGGGAGGGGCAGAGAGAGAGGGAGACACAGAATCCAAAGCAGGCTCCAGGCTCTGAGCTGTCAGCACAGAGCCTGATATGGGGCTCAAACTCATGAACCATGAGATCATGACCCGAGCAGAAGTTGGATGCTTAACCTACTGAACCACCCAGGCACCCCTACATCAGAACATTTTTTAAACTATAATACAATAGTCGTTTCATTTTGGATTGTTTTAAATAATTAGCACACAGTTGCATTATTTTCATAATTTTCTCTTCTGTTTTTTTTAAAGATAAAATGTTGTCCCTACAAAGTATAAATACAATTGGATATTTCACAGACTGGGAAATATTTTTGCAACCAATCTTGTGTTTTGCTTAGATAATACACCATAAGTAAATTATTTTTTTGGCATTGATATATTCCTCATTTTCTACAAAGCAGGCTTTTTTCCCATTAGTAATAGAAATAGTTATTAAACAGTTAAATGTGTTAGTCTGGTTCTGATTTTTTTTCCTGTAAATTTATTTTCAGCATACAAAGGGTAGAATTCATTGTTCCTGTCATATGGTTTCCATGAATGTTGACAAATGCATGGAATCATAGGTTCACAACCATAGTTGATACAGAGCAGATCCACCACCCCCCAAAATTCCTTCATGCTGTCCCTCTGTGGTCAACACCTTCCTCACCCTCAGCCCTTGGCAACCACTGGTCTACCCTACATCCCTGT
The DNA here is from genome assembly GCF_023721935.1 of Panthera uncia. Classification (NCBI taxonomy): domain Eukaryota; kingdom Metazoa; phylum Chordata; class Mammalia; order Carnivora; family Felidae; genus Panthera; species Panthera uncia. The sequence continues at coordinate 23,139,222 of NW_026057586.1, forward strand.
TGTTTTGATTTTTCCAGAATATCATAGATATGGAATCATACACTATCCTTTTGGGGTGTGGCTTTTTCACATGAAGCATTTGAAATCCATCCATGCTACTGCATGCTTCACTAATTCATTCCTCCTCTTGCTAAGTAGTCATCAGAACTACTTTCAAAGACATATCCATCAGTTCTTCTGCCTGATACACAGGCAAATGCAAACACAGGAGATAGAAACTAAGATATGGTCCTCAGCCTTAGGGAAGGTATCATCCCACTGGCTAGCTAGCACCAGACTAGCCCTATCACTCAGCTAAGAGTCCCAGCTTGTTTTGGGGGAGTGAGGAGTTGAGTAGAGCCGTCAAGAAAATAACATCAGGGAGTCTTCATGGAGGAGGTGAGCCTGAATTGAGCTTTAAAGTAAGAGGAAGCTGGGGTGGTTCAGTTGCTTGAGTATCTGACTTTGGCTCAGTCAAGATCTCCTAATTCATGGGTTCAAGCCCCCCATTAGACTTTGCACTGACAGTGAGGAGCTTGCTTCAGATTCTCTGTCTCCCTCTGCCCTCCCCAACTTGTGTGCTCTCTCTCTCTCAATAATAAATCAGTATTAAAAAAATAAAACAAAGTAAGAGGAAGCTTTCGGCAGACAGAAGGACCCAGGGGAGAGCAATATGAGCCACAATTGGAGGAAAGGGCAGGGAACCCCTGTGTGATACAAGATAGGGATGGAATCTAAGGAAGAAAGGAAGCTAGTGTGGCTATGAAGGAGAGACTGGTAGGAAATGCATCAAATAAAGGGGCCAGAGACCAGGTTAAGGGGCCATGTGGCCATTATGAGGACTTCAGATTTATTGTGAGTATGACAGTATCTGCTGGGAAGTTCCAAGCAGAGGATGGGTGTGGTCTAACTTATGTAGTAGTAGGATCACTCTGTCTGCTCTGAACATTCTGCAGGTGACAGGGGTAGGAGCAAAGGACCTGGTAGAGGTGTTTTTTTTGTTTGTTTGTTTGTTTGTTTGTTTTAATAATGCAGGTGACAAATAGTAATGACTTGTGCCAGCCATGGAGATGTTGAGTAGAGCAGTGGGTGTATGAATCAGGGAGGAAGTTAGGGCTGGAAATGTAAATTAGGGTGTCATCTGTGCGTAGATAAGTGAACAGGGTATACAAAGGAGGTGTCACAGAGGACAGGACATGAAGGGGAGAAGGGCCATGGAGATAGCATTGGTCCAAGCATGTGGGATAGGGGTCAGGGCATGGAGGAGAAGGAAAAGAAACTTAGAGGTTGTTTAAAGGATGTCTCTCTGGCCTTGGGGATGAAGACAAAAGGTCCCCACTTAAATCTTGGAATGGCATCAAGACCGGGGTCACCTTACTGGAAATAATTATTAGTGGATCATATTTAAATTTTAGTGCAGAAATACCTTTTACAACTGATGAAAGCACATGCTTTATACTATGAAAAAGGAATCAGTCTAATTATTTTTTTACCTCAGTGGAAAAAATGCAAAATTTTTGTTTTGTGATAGTGTATCATCAAATGGTGGTGTGTGTTCAACTCCAGTGCCTGAAAAGCTTCCACTCCTTCTGCTTTCCTCAAAAACATCTTATCTTGAACAGTCCAAATCTATAAACTATCTCAAATTGTTTCCAAAGTGGGCAGCATGCCGAGTTGGAAGAAATTCAAATACAAATGCCAGAGTTCAGTTTCCTGCCTTAATGAAAATAATTGAATCTTTCAGGCTTGATAATGACTCACAAGGCCTCAAGGTCATCATCCTAAATATCAGTGGTCTTTGTCCCCCGTGGAGAGAGACGATGCCTGAAGAGCACTACTCCGTTGAACCTAGAATTTGCATTCACTGTTGGGAATTGCATGTTTATATATTTAAAAATTCTCTTTTCTTAATACAAGCCAATTCTGGTTTTTAACATAGTTCCCTGAGGTGATACATATTCTTCTAATATGAGTCTCTCTCCCAAAGGAGGACCCTCTTCAACTTCCCCATCTCAGGGAATGGTCCACTAACCATCCCATCACCAGATTGAAGCCTGAGAACCATCTGGTCTCCAATGTCATGTCAATCATCTGCAGTGACTTTCCTCAGTGACACTCTGGTCCATCTCCTTTCCTATTTATTTATTTATTTATTTATTTATTTATTTTTGAGAGTGGGGAAGGGGCAGAGAGAGAAAGAGAAAGAGAATCTTAAGCAGGCCTCACACTGCCAGCACAGAACTCAATGCAGGGCTCAAGCCCACGAACGGTGAGATCATGACCTGAACCAAAATCAAGAGCTGGATGCTTAACTGACGGAGCCACCCAGGCGCCCCAGTCCATCTCCTTTCTATCCCTGTTTGTCACCATCTTTGCTGAGCCTTTTCTACCTGGACCATAATTGGCCCCCTTATTCTCATCTCTCTTCTAATCCAGCCTCCACTACCATCATGGTGATCTTACCAAAGCGTGCAGTCTTGTTTGAAGTCTGCAGCCATTTTCCATCACTTTAAGGATATGATCCCAACTCCTCGACATGGAATGCCTGGAACCTCCCACTGGGATCCAATTTTCTTCTCCAAACTTCTCCCCTGCCAGAGTCCTGATAGTGCTTCAGACCTCCCAGCTGCAGAACCACTTCATTTCCATAAGCAGCCTCATTCCCTCTTGCTTTTCGTGCCTTTACACAAATGCTTCTTCTGCTTTGACCACCCTATTTTCTCTCTCTCCCTAAAAAGATTGCCATCATCCTTCCCAACCTAAATCAAGCATCAGTCCCTCTGGCCTATCTCCCCAGCCATCCTGTCCAGTATTGAGTTGGCTGCTTTTATTTACCTCAATCCCCAAACACTCCCACCTTCTTTCTACTCTTGCCCTCATTCCACTGAATCATAACTGTTGGACTAATGCTCTGCAAATGTGTGTACACGTATGTGTGGGGAGGGGTAAACACATACTTCCAATAGGGCCTCTATCCTTCATTTGTTTTATCCCATGCACCTAGCAGAGTGTGGCACAGAATAAATATTTACAATGTTTTAATTTAATTAATGAATTAATGAACCAAAAGTTTTAGGTTCACTGGGCTCTGACAACTTGAAATATTAGTGTGAGGAGCTAAATGCACACAAAAGTATATTTCACCTTTACATCTTTAAGGGAGCCATTCATTTTTTTCCCTCTAGCATCTAAAACTCTTCACATAAGAACTTCTATAGATGGAACAAAGCCAGAACCTGTGGCAGAGGTGTGTGAACTCTGCCCATCTCCCCTCAGTGGCATAGGCAGCTGCTTTTATTATGCCACTTTGGACCCTTGGAACAAATCAACTTCAATGGTCTTTAGAATCAAACCCACTCATATATAAAAAAGTTTGTCTAGTGCATATCTGTACAGAAGATCCAAAGAGTGAGTGCTTTCCAAAAACCCTACTTTACCCCTGGGGACTATGTAGAATACTACTGCAGAGAAAATGGGACCAGAGGGTCTAGTTGACTTTGTATGGCACAGAGCCTGTGTTACCCATTGGATGGGAAGTGGTCGCTTTCTCAAAATGTAGAAGGGATCCAAATCATATGTGCAACATAATTTAGAGAGACTCTAGGAAAGCCATCTTGCCCCCCAAAGTCTCCTAACCCAAGAACTGTAATCCTCTATCTCTATCAACAGAAATATCCACATTGGAGCTCCACATTAGTCTTTCTAACAATATATATTCCTGGGAGGGGCAATCTGTTCAACTTCTACAACCCAGTGCACGGATCACTTTCTCCAAGACAAGAGGTCCTCGGAGCATGAAGGGAACTTTGAACAGAGAGGACAGACTTAGAAAGGAAGCAGGGCACCAAAGTTACACTTGCCAAACTTTCACATGTCCGTCCCTTTTGCTACTTGTGGGTGTCCTTGGTTTGGGAAAGTTTTCTATAATAGCCTTTCCATTCCCTGCTAAACAAAACAAACTGATGATTTTTTCTTACACCCACAACTCTACCATGATTTTTGCCAGGTGCTGGCCAAAGTCTGGGTCTGAATAATGTTTCAAAACCATACAGATCAAACCTGGCTGAGGACCTCTCTGGCCTGGCTAAAGTATGTGCATTAAATGGCAAATGAAATGGCCGCATGATCTCTTTCAAAGGCATGATTGTTCTCGGCAGTTCCATGAAACTGTCATTTTCCCCCAGAAGGCAGAGCAGGCCCGCTTTTCAGGAAATGATACTATGCAATTTATAAGTACGCAGGACTCTGCTGCAGTCTCTGGGGTGCCCAATAAAGCTGATTTGCACACTGATCTCCAATAATGCCCATGAATAATACATGAATAATGCACATTTCAAACATGTCCTGAATAACAGTTTAAATAGAAATAGATGGTGTTATGTCATGTCTTCCAAGGGAAGGGTTCAAAGTGCACAGCAAACAAATTAAACAGATGAAGAAAGCAGGGCAGGGGGGATCGCATCAGAGAAATGGGGCATTAATGAAGGGATGTGCTCAGTGGGAACAGACTCAAGGTAGCTGAGGCAGTGGTTTTGTGAAAGGTTTTGACAAGAATAAGGTACTAAATGCATCAGTGTGTGGTTTGATAAAGCCACAATTGAAACAGGCAGTTCTTGACAGGGTAGGATCTGGGGAAGTAAGGGAGCACTAGAGGGAGAGTAGAAGGCATATTCTATATCAGAAAGGATTAGACATGACCCCCAGGTGACTTCTGAATCCTAGGAAAAACCTGCCAGCAGCCTAGCATGGTGGGATTTCTACTGACTGCTTATAGAAACCAGTGAAGCCTGCTGGGTAGCTTGGATTATCAAAATTGGCCCATTTGCTCTCTCTGGATGAACAATCACTGCTTCTGGTACTAGAAAAGTAGGTAGAATCATCAGAATCACTAAAGCAGTGCACTGTTCCTTAAGTGCATGCATTTGCCCTGTCAGTCACCGCCATGGTTTCCTGCAAGCCTACTGCCGGCCCTTACGAGACACTGGCCACCTTTGGCCTCAGCACTGACTCACTTAAATGCCACCCAGATGCTGTGTTTAAGAAGGGCATAAAGGATAGGCAAAAGAAAGAAAAATAATTTAAAGAAAGGGTAAAGCTGAGAGCCAAAATAAATGCAATCACTTTCCCTTTGGTTTTGTGTAATGGAGGACCCAACTTTGAATAGGCTCTGTGATCAGACAAAGGAGATAAGGCTGGGTGGCAAGCAGACGCTGAACACATGCAGCATACATGTGCGCAAGCAACCTCAGTCAGGTGCTGGGAAGGAGTCAGGACCTGGGGGTCGGCAGTGAGTGACCCTCACGTGCTCTCGCCAGGTTCCCTGCCCCGCGTTCAGCAAAGTCCAAAGGGAGGAGAGAATGAGCAGGTACAAGGGCCAGAGGATCATTTGGGGGAAGGAATGATAGATGGTAGTAGATCCTAAGACAAGCCCCCAGGAATCGTGACTCGTCAAACCCCGAATGGAGTGAGCCTTCCTATCATACAACAACTTCGACACAAACCCTGAGAGAAAGCTGATCACTCTCTTCCCTACTTGAGTTTCTGCTTGGCGTGTCTTGAGGCCCCTGTAGGAAGGTGGCTCCCTCAGGGCTCAGAGCTGGAGATGAGGATCATGCAGAGAAAAACTCCTCTGGAGAAGCAAGTGTTCCTGCTGTAGGCAGCACTCTGCTTGGGCTGGAGACAAAGCACTGTCTCTTAAGGCTTAAAAGTAAGTGAGAGAGAAAACAACAAAATGATACCAAGGACTGGGCTACTTGTATGAGCACCTTGGTCAGCCAGTCACGACACAAGATTTTTATTGCATAACTACCAGCAAGAACTTCAGTATCCAGTGAAACCCCTTGATTACGGGCCCCAAGAAAGTATCACTGTAGTAATGGGTATTTGGACATCTCGAATGACTGTTGGCCCCCGTGCTGTGCCAGTTCTCATTCCCAAACAGGGGCGAGTAGGCTTCTTATCTTCCAGTGGGGAGAGACAGTGGGGAAGTGACAGATATATGACCATTTAATCTTTCCGTGGTTAGCTCCTTGTGACAGCACAGACCAACTAAAAAATACTGTTTTCACTATCTCCCAATGATATGACTCGCATTTTATATCATTGAATATTTAGAGCCCACTCAACTTGTGGCAAGATTTTGGTCAATTCTGGCTGAGGAGGTATCTCACTACTGTACTTGTGAAGAGAAGAATAAGAGAAATTTGATGTCTACCTGACAATATATATTGAATGTGAACTCTGTCAGGCGGAGGGCTAGGCACAGCCATGAGCAAGACACGTAGTTCCTGACTGTTTGGAACGCATAGTCCCGAGAAGAGACAAGCATAAAACAAGTAACGGGAATACAAATGTTATGGAAGGAAAGCATAAGATGCGTAGGGTAACATTTTGAAGGATAAATAATGTTCATCTACCTTTTCTTGTCCCATTTTTGCTAAGAGAAAGAAAAACAAGAAAGAGAAAGAAATAAAAGAAGGAAGGACGGAAGAAGAAATTATTTAAAAATAAGTATAAGTAGGGGCACCTGGGTGGCTCAGTCAGTTAAGCGTCCGACTTCGGCACAGGTCATGGTCTCACGGCTCATGAGTTTGAGCTTTGTGTCAGGCTCTGTGCTGGCAGCTCGGAGCCTGGAGCCTGCTTTGAATTCTGTGTCTCCCTCTCTCTCTGCCCCTCACCGCTCATGCTCTCTTTCTCTCTCAAAAATAAACATTAAAAAAAATAATAATAAAAATAAGTATAGGTGGCAACTGGCACCTAGCCTTAGGGACAGGGAGGTAATAGGGAATGGTGAGGACTGTAGTAAATTTGGAGCTCACCCCGGATCTAAAGTAAACTCTTCAGGCTAATTGTTTCCAAGCAATTGCAAAGCCATTGTTTTAAAATATTCTACTTTAAAAAAACTTTTATTTTGAGAGGGAGAGAGAGAGAGAGACAGTGCAAGCAGGGAGTGGGCAGGGAGAAGGGGACAGAGGATCCCAGTGGGCTCCAGACCGACAGCAGTGAACCCAATGTGGGGCTTGACACCATGAACCACAAGATCATGACCTGAACCAAAGTCAGATGCTCAACAGACTGAGCCACCCGGGTGCCCCACAAATCTTCTACTTTTTAAAGAAAAGCAAAAAAAAAAAAAAAAAAAAAAATCTGATTTGTTTTAGCTAAACTCTCCTGCTTTTTAAATGTTCACTCATATAAAAAATTAATAAATTCTACACAGGCGAAACTTGGGAGGTGGGACACAAACCTTGAGGAGCCAATTTGCAGCTTCTGCTTTAAATGGTCTTATGAAAGGTTATAGATCTCTGAGTGCGGGGCCAGACAGAGCCCATTATTTCAGACCCCGGGCTTTCTCCACAGCATGGCAAATGCCTCACACCAATTCCACATTCCTTATAGGTTTCTGCCTTCACAGGCTTAGCATCTTACCTCGGCTTGTAGTAAGCTGAGGGCTGTCTTTTGAGGAGGACATTGGACTACGTGCCCTCAAAGGTCACTCCCAAATCTAATTGACAACCCACATCTTGAAATTATGAGAATAATGACAGCATAACAACGATAAAGCCAATGATGCATGAAGTACCTCATTTCCAGTGAGTTCATTTGTGCTATCTGGTTTAAATGACTCCAAGTATTCAATCATCTCATTTATGTAGGAAACATTATCACTGAATCGGGAGCTGTGGATACAATAAAAGTAGGACCTGCTTATCTCTCCATCCAGCTTTCAATACCAAAGCGAGAGGTTACAGACATGCCTCATCCCAGTGGCATTTTACTTTACTACCCACAAATGTTACACACAGGGTGAGCATGTACACATCAGGACAGGTGCTGTGAAAAGATTACCATTTCCACCACGCGTTTCACCAGATTGAATCAGAATGGCTTTGAAGTGGGCAGTAGTTTCTCCAGAAGCTGACGATCTAGCCAGAGAGAGAAGGGATCCTCCCATATTCGCAGAAAAGCAAGTGCTAACTGAGGCACAGAGGAGGCAGCGGGAGTTAGAACATTTTTCACAACAGAGGTAGCTGGAGTCGGTCCCTGGGGAGGTGAGTCATACTTGAAAATTCTGGGAGGAGGAGAGAGGGTGAAATCCAAGTCATTCCTCTCTTTTGATTTCCAGGTCTTATCTCCAGTTGGCAGCCCTGGAGAGTTGGGGTGTGCGGGGAATGGCAACGAAGACATGGGAGGAGAACCCAGGGCAGCCCGAGTCCCTGTTTTCTACCCCCACGTGGGCCCTGCCACCTTTTCCCTCAAGCCCAGACCACCGGGACAGGGGTGCAAAGTGCACAATATTGCGGTAACAAAGGGCAGTGCTGGGCACACGGTCTTTATGTCGGAACCACTGGTTTTGTTTCTCTGGGCTCCAGGCAGGAGCAGCAGGTCTAGAGCAGAGTTCTGAAGACCTCCCTCAGAGGCACAGTCTGTAATGGGCCTCCTGGGTGCACTTGGCACAGGCCACGGGCAGGTGGGAAAGGAGGGCAAAGTGGCGAGGGAACCGGAGCAGGCTTGGAAGCCCCCTCCTTCCGTTTGCCTGAAGGTCTACAGCTAGCTTTCCTGCACCAGTTCATGCAAAGCAATTAAAGTTGTCTGCAGGCAGACGAGGCACCTTGGGATGCACGGAGAGTTAAGATGGGGAGGCGGAGTGGGGAAGGAAGGGAAAGAAGGCAGGAGAGAAATCCCATTTGGAAATAAGGAGAAGGCTTTGAACTTGCAGATTTCTCCAACTGAGGCAAAACCCACAAGAAACCAGCCTCAGCTGGATGCCAAGGAGTCTGTGAATAGATGCCAGGGTGTGAGTGAAATGATAGCTCCTGTCCTAATGCATTCACCCCAAGGTGCTGCTGGGCATCTGTTCCGTAATTAACCAGGCTCTCCCCTCACCTGCCCTTCTCCTCCCCCTTCCCTTCCCCTGTGGCTGCTGAAACATTTGCCATAATCCCTCCCCGGGTCTCTAAGGAGCCCTCTGGAAGGAGTCTGCATTTGGCTCTTTCCCCTCCTTCATCTCTCCCATTTGGGCTGGGTGACACCCTTGGCTAGTGGGGGTTGGGAGAGTCCCATTTCCCAGAGGCCGCTGCAGGAGTTCATCCTCCCCATCCCACTTTGTCAACAGGACATCTGTTCTCCCCTCAGTGAGACTCATGGGGGTAGCGAGGAGGAAGAGGCTGAACAGGTTATCTAAGAGGGACATCTTCCATCATCTATATCATGGTGTCTGAGATGATGATCTGATGTGCCCACGGGTTGACAATCACCGGAGTAATGAAAACTGATGGCACATAGAAAGTGTTGAGAACTTCTTTCCAATAATTACATTACTAATATTGATAATGGCAATAAGAGTATTGTTTATTCTAGATAGAAGAGCAAGGGAAGGGGTTGGTCTGGTTTATTATTTATTCTTCTCAGTATCTGTCACCACTTGTGGTTTCACTTTATATCCTTTGAAGAGATGGATCACTGCTTTGTCACTTTATAAAAGTTGCCGCTGAATATCACAGCATTCATGAGACATAGCTAATATCACCTCCATTTTAAAGTGAAGGAAAATGAGGGGCGCCTGGGTGGCTAGGTAGGTTAAGCGTCACACTCTTGATTTCAGCTCCGGTCATGATCTCACGGTTCATGAGATCAAGCCCTGTGTAGGACTCCATGTTAACAGCATGGAAGCTGTTTGGGATTCTGTCCTTCTCTCTGCTCCTCTCCTGTTCAAACATAAGCATGCGCTCTCTCTCTGTCTCTGTCTCTCTCAAAATGAATAAACTTTAAGAAAACAAACAAATAAAGTGAAGAAAAATGATGCACAGAAAGATTGAGTAACTTGCTCAAGGCCCCACAGCCAGTAAGAGACAAAGTCAGGATTTGAATACAGACCTATGACGCCAAGACTGTGGTCTTCTGTTATGGCATGTTGCCTGTCACTTCCCTGCATGACACACTTTAGTAGGTCCCCAAAAGTGGGTTTGCTGTTCCTCCTATCTATAAAGTCTTTATTTAACTAATTCCCCCTTACTGCTCAAGCTTAGACTCAGTGAAGATGCCCCTTAATTTATGAATCCTTTATTGGCACGAATCATGTTTTCTGTAATTCTGTATCATGACTACATTTCACAAATACCTGCACGTGGTAAGTATTCAACGAATATTTTTTGAATTTCTATTTTACAGATAATACTTCTGAGATTCAGACATGGAACTCACTCACTTACAAGCCCTCCAGTCAAGAACTGTAAGAACCACACTTTGATTTTGAGCTTTGACTGTGAGTTCAGAGACCTTTGCACTAACACATCTACCACCGAGTTCCATAGTACATCATTTCATATTGTATAACCACTGAAGTTCTATAATTGTGGTTATTTCCATTTTTTTCTGACAGCTTAATATATACTACCAACTAATAATCATAAACTTGAGTTATTTCCGTCTTTATTATAATGAAAGTAGTGAAAGTTTATTATAGAATATTAGAAGAGAACAAAGAGAAAAGAAATACAATCAATAATCCCAAAACATTTAAAATGAATATTTTCTTCCAATATGCTTATGACTTTTTACATAATTGAGATAATAGTCTTTATATAACTTAGGATTCTGTTCGTTTTAAAGTTAATATTATAATATAAACATTTCCCTATTTAGTTCAATAATTTCCTTGTTTACTATTTAAATAACTTAAAATTGTCCTTTCATATGCTCAATAATCATTTTTTAATGACTAAAAAAGATCCATTGTATAGACTATCAACTAAACATTCCCCCTAATCCAGTATAACTTTTCACTATTAAAAAATTATAGTACAGTGAACTTTTTTTTCTTTCTGAATTTCAGACCACTTTTTAGAGTAGTTTTCTAGGAGAGAAATTATTGATGGGTATGAACATTTTCAAGGCTCTTGACATAGATTGCCAAATTGCTTTCCAAATGAGTTGTGCTAATTTTTTTTTCCTACTAACAATGATTTGGATTTTCCCATCATTTCGAAGTTGATAATTTCTTTAAAACACACACATGCAGGGGCGCCTGGGTGGCTCAGTCGGTTAAGCGTCCGACTTCGGCTCAGGTCAGGATCTCACGGTCCGTGAGTTCAAGCCCCGCATCGGGCTCTGTGCTGACAGCTCATAGCCTGGAGCCTGCTTCAGATTCTGTGTCTCCCTCTCTCTGTGACCCTCCCCCATTCATGCTCTGTCTCTCTCTGTCTCAGAAATAAACATTAAAAAATAAATAAATAAAATAAAATAAAACACACCCATGCAGCCATAATGTGTTGAACTGCGCTATGAAATAAATGTTGGAAATGGTTTATTTAGGCACCCCTCCTCCCTATTTTATGCATTAGGAAACATGTCTGGCAAATTCTATGGCCTGCCCTAGATCCTGGCAATTTGGGGGGATTAACTGGGCTATGAGCCGGGTGTGCTGCCCCCACTTCTTCACACTGTCTCCCAGGGATCTAAAAACAATTCTACAATTTATTTATCTTTTCAACGGCAGTGTTACACCGTTGCCATCACTTGACATCTTAATTTTGATTATGCCTTCAAGGGAAACAGCTTTTGAAATATTTGGTCCTGGCAAGTAACAAATTTCCCTCTATGGTGAGAAGAGGATATTTCCTGATAACACTCTTCTACCTGCCAGCGTTCTGCGGGGAACCTTGTATCTACTTATCACTTCCTCCTGGCTCCGGCTCCTGGAACTCTGTTAGTCCTGCTTGACATGCACCTTGGCAGCTTTCATTGCATCCTTCCTGTGGGCCTCTGCTTTCCCATCCCTGCTCAGCGTGATGGCAGCCTACCTCATTTTCAACCTGAGGCCAAGCACAAGTGTTGCTCCTGCCCATCTGCCACGTTGGCCAAATTTCCCTGATTGCTAAATAATTCCAGGCTCTTCCCAGGAGGGCTGAGTGAGCCGCAAGTTAAAGCTTTCCTCCAAGGCTCTGCCTTGTTCTCTGTCACTTCTGCAGATGCACTCTGTCCACCAGGGCCCAGAGGGCCCATCTCTAGGCCCATCCATCACTCAGTGAACGGCCTGTGCTGTGCTTTGGGAAGCAGAAAGTCCATCCCCAACAAAGTCTCCTAGGGGACATCCCAAATCCAGCCTCCTCCCTCCAATTCACGTTACATACCATGGCCATGAAAATTATTCTGCAATATTGCTTACATCAACTTGCTTCTCTGCTCAGAAACCTGAGACCAAAAGTTGAAAATGCTTGGCCTTCAAGTCCTTCCCTATAACACCTGTCTTCCACTAGCTACTCACTCAGGTTCATTATATGCTAGCCTAGCTAGTAAGGGATCACAAAAAGATACTTACAAAGAAGGGGAGTAGCAGACAGAGGCAAGTGGATTATGGGTGAAGGGAAGACATCATTGGGCTTGGGTAGGAGAAAAGCACCTCTTGGATGGTAAAAGCCTGTCCTGTCTGCTCTGCCTAGAATGCTCTTTCCCATTTTCTTCCCAGTAGACCACTGATCCTTCACAACTTGGTTTTCCATAACCTGCCTTGCCTCCAAAGTTGAATCTCTTTCCATACTTCTACTCTGCCATTTTTCACACTGAATTAACGTCTTTTAAAAAATGCCTAACTCCTCCACAACTAAATGTGCATGGTATTTTCTTAAAGGGCCTGTGTCTGTGCATCTTTTTTTACCCTCAATGTCGAATATTTTCCTTATACTTGGTGCATGATCAAAATATCTGTTGAAAGAATGCACACAGTATGTAAAGCAGAATTAATGCCGGATGGGATGAATGAATGGATCATGGAAATGTGACTAGAAAAGAATTGTCTGAGAAGCTCCCTAGGTGGTTGTAATAACTATAATACCTGAGACGGGCACACACACAGGTTTGCAACACAAATTGGCACCTTTAAAATCAGGATGTGGGCATGCAGCCATCTAATTGGGCATTTTGCACAACATTGAACATGGGAAATTACCAATAAATATCAATCAATAAATGAACTTGGTAATTTCTTTGAGACTAGCCCCAAGACTAAAATTGCAAAGCCAAGCTCCATGGTCAGAATAATCCATTTAGCATTGGCCAGCCAGAAGCAATCCTACACTATTTCCCATGACAGAACATACATCATGGGCCGTAGGTGGCTGCTGCTAGGGCACCTATGACACCCCCCTAACAGTTTCATATCTATTAAGGAGAGGAAGGCTTGAGTGCAGAGCTAAGTGGTCAGCAACCAAGAGGAAATTCAAAGCATAAGTTTCCATACATGTCTTGATCACCAAATAATATGCCAGCACTAATAACATTAATGGATGAATTGTGTCCGGTTGGGCATTTGAAGAAGCCTTTGTACATTCTAATTTCAGGATATTTGGGAAAATATGACAGTGTCGTTTACCCATGGTTCTTAAATAGGACGGAGCATTCTTGCCAAGTAGCCTAAGAGCTGCTGGTGAAACATCAGTCACTTTTTACCCTTCTCTTCTTTTCTATGCATGTCTGTGCTTTGTAATTGAATCTAAATATGGCATCGGGGTATTTTTAAAATCTAGAGATTGGAAATACTTATTGGAAGAGGCTGGTTTACAGGTTGGGGGGCTTGGCATTGGCAGCAGCTAAGGGGCTTGGAGAATATGGCGAGATTAAGGCTGGCCAGAAGCACAGGGAGTGTGGAAAAGGCCAGGTTTGGCTTAAGAGACTTAGCGTCAGCTGTTATAACCTGGCAAATGGATAAGTAATTTTTTCACAGCCAGCAGTAAAATGAAACTTATGGAAACAATAAAGTAAATGTTCTGTCTAGCCAGTGAGTCAAATTAGAGAAGAGTAGGTTTTTCCAACCAGGCCTGAAAATCAGTGTGCCTTGGTGGTCTAAGAATAGCCAGGAAGTTAATGGCTTTTCAGATTCTGAGTTAATGATATAGATCACAAGTTGACAAACCAGCCCACTGCTTGTTTTTGTAGGTTCACCAGAGAAGAAAAGTTTTTACAGTTTTTAGTGGATAGGGGAGGGAAAAACCAAAAGAAAAATAATACTTCATGACACATGAAAATCAGATAAAATTTGAATTTCAGTATCCATAAGTAAAGTTTTATTTACCCAGCCATACACATTCATAAACATAATGTCTAAGGCTGCTTTCCTGCTACAACTCAATACAGAGTTGAGTCTAGAAAAAGGAACCACATAGCCTGCAATTCCTAAAATATATATATTTACTATGTGGCCCTTTTTTAGAAGTTTGCTGACTTCTTAACATGCATAGTCAGAGAAAATTAGTTCCGGACCCATTCCTAGGCAACATGAAGCACAGCACAAAAGACAAAGCTTGAACTTGGAAGAGAATGAATAAGACTCCTGGTCCAGTCTCCCATTCCACTGAGTGTCCTACAGAAGCAATCCAGGCATGAGGACTCACAATTTCCAAGAAGCCCGGCCCTTTATTGAACATCATGACTCTACCTATTATGTTTCTGATGTTAAGCTAAAACAATTCCCACCCCCACACCAGTATAGGCTTTCTTATCTATAAACTTTGTCTACCTTGAGAAGACATTAACCACAATCTTTCTTAACCAAAGAGTAGACTCCTACCACCCTCCTTGGGTTAGAACTTTGTAGGTCTTGGGGAACTTTCACATACACTGTCGCATTTTACCTTCATAACATCTCCTAGGGACAATTATTCATCTCTATACAGGTGAGAAATCTAAGGATTAAAGTTATGGACTGAATTGTGTGCCCCCCAAAAGGCACATATTGAAGCACTCACTGTGACTGTATTTGGAGATACCTTTAGGAAGGTAATTTAGGTTAAATAAGGTCATAAGGGTGGGGTTCTAATCCAAGCAGACTGGCATCCTTATAAGAAGAGAAAGAGACACCAAAGATCCATGCTCCATTTTTCTCTCTCCCTCTCTCTCTGTCTCTCTCTCTTTTCACAGAGAAAAGACCATGTAAGAACACAGCAAGAAGGTGGCTATCTGCAAGGTGGGAAAAGAGCTCTCACCAGAAACCAACTCTGACGACCTCTTGATCTTAGACTTTCAGTCTCCACAACTGTGAGAAAATAAGTGTCTTGTTTAAGCCATTCATTCTGCAGACCTTTGTTATGGCAGCTCAACCAGATAAGGTAGTTAATAAGGTTAAATGACATGTTCGAAATGAGGCAGCTCACCAGTGGCAGAGCAGAGACTTGTCACTCATTCCACAAATATTAAGCACTTACTGAGTGTAAGGCATCTTTGGAGGAGACAGGTATCAATCAAAGAATGACATCAATAAAAATAAAATTTCAACTCTGCTACCACAGAGAGAGGCATGTGGTATGAGATATAAATAACATGAACTGACTTAGGGTGGTCAGAGGAGGTTAGCCCAAGACACAGTTGAACTGAGATCTGAACGGTGAAGAGTGAAGGAGAAAGGGAGTGAACTTCCAGAGAGATGGTATATACAAATCCCCTGTGGTAGCAGGAAGTATATGGTGTTCAACAAAATGAGAGAAGGCCAATGTGGCTAGATCAGAAAAGTGGGAAATAACATGAGATGAGGCTAAAGAGGTAAGAATGGGTCAGACTTCTTATGGCCCTCATGGCCATTGTCAGTAACTGAGGCTTTAGGAAGCATAGTGCTTTCAACATGAGACTGGCTCTGTAAGGTTTCTAATTAGAAAAAATTACTCCAGCTGCAGTATGGGATACAGATTGGAGAAAGTGAAGGGAGCAGCAGGAAGACTAGGTTAGAGACTCGTGGTGGGCAGTAGGTGAGGGGAGAGATGTTTGTCACCTGGAAAACAGAGGTTACTTTGAAGATGTAGAGAAGGAAAGGGTTATGAGAGCTATTATAAGGTAAAAATGATCAGGATTTGTGATCGATGCAGGATGGGGGGTTACAGGAAGATGTCAGGTATGACTTCATGATCCCATGGGGATACCCATGATCTATTTTAGCAGAATGCTTGAGTGAGGATGTTTACTGAGATGTGAAATAGCACAAGAGGAGCCCTTCATCCAAAGACCACCATGAACACATCTGCAGCTGAACAAAGGTCAGGGAACTGAGCTTTTGCAACAGGAGAGAATGCACATGATGGGGAGTGGTAGGGTACCTCAGTAAGAGGGTGTTAGAAGGGCCTAGGGAATTTGGGCTTCTGGTGGGCAGGTTGCTCATTTTACAGGGAAATGTGGTTTGCTCTACTTTGGATGCTGTCAGGAAGTAGGGTAATTCTACGGTTGGGTGACTATTTTTCTTACCTAGAAGGCCATAAGGATGGAGTGAGCTTGAAGCTGGGATTAGTAAAGACAAATCCTTGCTTATATTATCCAGGATGAGGGTCATTCTGTGGTGGAGACAATGTTTATGTTTTTGTCTGTGTTCAGACATGATTACAGAATGATCTTGTTTGTGCCTTTTCTGAGTGGCCTTGCCTGGCATTGCTGTTCTTTGAAATGGTCTATAATTAAAAGGGGGAACGCCAAAGCCTAGCTCTAATTGACAGGAAGCACCTCGTGATGCCACTGCCCCACTGACAGAGCCAGGTGAATTCCTGGCTGTCAGAGCTGCTTTCCTTCCTCAGCTACCCCTTTTGGCCAAGGACAGATAAAGTTAGGCTGCAGGACACTCATCTAAGATATTCAGATTG
The DNA here is from genome assembly GCF_023721935.1 of Panthera uncia. Taxonomy (NCBI): domain Eukaryota; kingdom Metazoa; phylum Chordata; class Mammalia; order Carnivora; family Felidae; genus Panthera; species Panthera uncia. Next base: position 23,155,814 of record NW_026057586.1, read on the forward strand.
CCACCATTGCCGAGCTTTTGCTGATCAGGAGGTTGAACGGACCACAGGAACTAGTCTATGGTGGGCCTGGGGTTTACTGCTGGTGCTGTTCCTTTTGTTGCAGAACAAGTAGCTTAACATCTGACAAGACAATGGCCGCACAGTGGCATTTATAACTCTGGACAGGAGGCATCAGCCAACTGCAACACAGGCAGTTACCAGAAACAGAAACAAAAATGGGTATCCCTTCTTATAAGAGACCCTGAAGACAGGGACTTAGATTACCAAATCCAGGCAGTGAAAACATGTTCCAAATTCCAAATGGTCTCTTCTTGAGATCCAAATGGTGCTTTCTTTTCTAGACTAATTACAGGCTTCTATTTAGGTGTGCGCGCGCGCACACACACACACACACACACAATGTGTTTGCTATAGCATAAATTTCCCCTTGGCTAGCTAAGAAGAAATAAGGGCTATGTGATTAGCCATGAGAACATCAGTTAAGAATTTAAATTTAAACTGGTTTGTTGGGTTTCCAAAACAGAATTTGTATCATTTGTGATATCGGATAGGGTCAGAGATAAGGGTCAGAGAAAAGACCGCCTTTTCCACTGGTGTCATTCTTACCCTGGAAAGTGCAGCTTGCTTAGCAGTGCAACAAGAGTCAGTTCTTCCTCTTGGGAGTTCTCCTGAGTAGACTATATTTGCCTCTTTTTCAAAGTTTCTGGGTATTCTTCTCAGGGATCTCATAAATCCATGGCCTGGCACCTCATTTCCTCTGGTTGGAAAGGAGGATGGGGAGAATTAGGGAGGGAATTGTCAGTGCCAAGAAAAGCAAGCAGTGACCCTCTTGTTGGAGAAGGGCTGACTGGAGCTGTTTCAGTTCAAGGTGAATCTTGCTAAAATTATCCCCTTTAAAATTATGTATTCGAGTTTAATGTTTCAAACCCCTGATTGATTGCTCAAGTTAGAGCTGTGATAACAGTGGTTGGTGTTCTTCAAGAGGTTGAAAATGCCAGCTCTTGGGAAAATGACAGTTCTTTGAGAAATAATCAGGTTCACTGCACATCTCTCTTCAATAGGAGGTTTATCACTGGGTTCACAAAATTGCCTGTGATGGTCTTCCCCTGGCACTGAAGGTCCCTTACTACTACCTAGAGATCCTGTGAAAAAACAGGAGGCATTTCATTTTAACGCCCCATTGGTATCCCTTAGCCTTTCTGTAGCCATCTCGTTGCAGAGAATGTGTTGCTTGAAAATAAATTCCTTCCATATGACTTGAACATTTCTTTGGAAAACTAGAGGACTGAATTATATGACCTCTGGATTTCCTTTTCTGTCCTTGGAATTCTAGGATTCCTGACCTGGAAATTGTAAAAATATATATATAAGCTGATGCCAATTTGGCTACATATGAAATTAAACAACATTGATGGTAATATAACTATGGAGCAGGAAGGCAGTGGGTGATAAGGGAGATGTTGCCTGTAACAGCGATAAAGAATTTTATTTTGGCAGGGAGGACAAACGGTAAAAGAATCACTTTAATTCAATTTCCAAAGAACTTGATGAGCTTTGGTTCCTCCTAATAGATATTGGAAATGAAAAAAATCACAAATTCACGGAGAGAGCACAGATGGCTTAATATCAGAGCACTAAGTTTCAACAGTTATAAGACAGAGATTAGAGTCAGGACCTCTGGGGCTAAGATAAAGATAAGGTATTTGAAATCAATTAAAGGATCAATAATTTTTGGCTCCCAGAAAGGCTCACTTTATCCTAAAGAAAAAGGTTGGTAGGCACCTAAAAGCTTAGAAGCTTACCATTTTCTCTAGAATAAGGTGAACATTTACTCCCTCCAAATATGAAGGCTACATCTGTGTTACTGAGTTGACGATTACACATGGGACCATATGGATATATTTATAATTGGTATAACGAACAGCTCCTTGTTTCCGATATTAGAAGCAAGATGATTTCAGCACATGATAAACGAGCACAAGGAGAGACCTATCTAGCCAAATGATGGAAATAAATTTAATAATAAAAGCCCACCAGAAGAAGCAACTGCTCATCTGAATTTAAAGGAAATTTTCCTGCCATCTGCTGTTGTTAGCATTTTATATCACCATATTTGCCTGCTCTCTTCCAGAGCCCATTGCTGCTAAGCTCTTCATACAGAATAAGCTACCAGGCAGGAGAACAGAGCCATGGAAGGCATGGAAGTGAATACAAAAGGCACTTCATCTCCAGACCTAGGGTGACATTTTTACCAGCAGCATAGGAATCAATGCTGGACTTCTCCAGGAAAGCTTTGTCATGGGAGGAAAGGACAAAAAAAAAGGACCAAGGAGGCCTTTGGGTGGCTCAGAGATCACAAGAGACATCAGGTAAAGCTGCTTGGCCACACCAGCATCCTGTCGCCTTCCTCTGTGCCCTCTCACACTCCAGCACCACGTTTCACAAAATGAAACCCAGAGGTAATCAGCTCTAAAGATTGGGACAGAAGATATTTAGAGGAAGAACACATACATGCATCACCAGCAAATAACCTGAGCCATTTGTAGATGTCCCAAAGCCCAGTACATATCAATGGCCATTAGAGGGGAAACAGGATTCCCATGAAAGGCGAATGAGGCATTAGTGGTACTGGTAGTGAAGAGAGGATCTTTGATGTTTCTCTAATAAAAGAAGAGCTTAGGAGACAAGGCACTTAAATGAATACTGGTCCAGGCAGCTCTTACCCCACAGGCGTACAGCAGAGAAAATGGAATCAAAGGGACTATGGGTACAAGCAGAGAGCAAGCTCTCCACCATCTTCCAGGGAGCTGATTTGTTTGGACTGTGTTCCCAGGTAAGGAGAAAGGGAAATCTTACCTTGGGTTAGGCTCGGTGCCCGAGGGAGCTTCAGTGTGGCCAAGTTTCCCAGAGAGAGAGAGAGAGAGAGAGTAACCAGGTTGTCACAGAGGTTCAGACCTTCCCCAGCATAGATAATTTGGATTCCTGTGGAGATACTCCATGAGCAACCTGCAAAACACAGAACTCCTAACATTGGACCTCGGCAGACAATTTTAAACCCAGACAAGGGCTTGCCTTCACTGGGCACCCACACAGAGGCCATAGCAGGCTTTCTCCAAGACTTGTGCTCAGCAGGGGTGTAAGCTGCTGAAGATAAGCCACATAAGCCACATCTGCAGGCTCCACTCCTGCCCATGGCATGCAGCTGTGCCTGGCAAGGAGGACCCACCTGTTGGCCATAAAAAACAATGAGAGTTTGGTGTGGGAGCACTCTGTAGGCGTTGGGGGCGGTGGGTAGACTAATTGCTGACACAGCTCTGTCCATGTCCGGTTGGCTATTAGAGACAGATAGACTCTGAGGGCTGGGTGGAAAATGGCCTGGAGCATGAAGATATAGCTCTTAAGGTTTTTTGTTTTGTTTTAGTTTAGAGGGAACACTGGGATAGAGGGTTTATGAAAGTATATAAAATGAAAGCTAAAGTCAAACATCTCCCCAAAGAAATGTATATACATGTGACTTGCCTTCAATTTCAGAGAGCTCACGGAGTCCCTAAAGTCTGTGCATGCACCCTTGCTTAGAGGCTTTTTTGGATCCACAGATGAGGAGTTTATTTCTAGGGCCTAGAAACCTCGCTAGAAATTTCTCAAAGTGTGTTTCCTACAGCACTTGCATGGGAATCACCTGCAATCACTCAGTGCATGCTGAAAATGTGGAATCCTGAGCCCCCCCCCTGGCTTTAAGGAATCAAGATCATCCAGGCTGTGGTCCTGGAATTTGCATTCTTACTAAGGATTCAGGATATATTTATCATTATATAGCTTAAGAACTGCTAAGAGTTGAAAATGGCCATAAAAAGTTCCTGGGAGTTCAACCAAAAGCCAGGACTGACAGAAAAAGCTCTCCGAAAGTCATCACTCACTTGGGCTGTCAATTGATCAGGACGCAAGGGGATGGATGGAAGTCAAAGTTGTCTCATTGATCGAGAGGAGAAGATCCACTGACACTGGTTATAAACCAACATTTGTCCAGAACCCGATTTGGTTCAGGCATGTGGCTTATGCCATTTAGTTCTCAATGATTCTATTACAGATGAAGAAATCAAGGTTTGGAGAGTTTAGAGAACTCACATAGGGTCATAGAGCAAAATAAGAGCAACCAGACCTTAAACACAAGCAAACTAACTCGACTCTTTTTTTTTTCCATGTTTATTTATTTATTTTGAGAGAGAGAGAGCACAAGCAGGGGAGGGACAGAGAGAGGAGCAAATCTCTGCTGTCAGCACAGAGTCTGACGGGGGCTCAAACCCACAAACTGTGAGATCATGACCTGAGCCCAAACCAAGAGCCAGACATTTAACTGACTGAGCCCCCCAGGTGCCCCTAACTCAACTCTTTTTTGATGATGATTTTTAAATGTCACCACCCAGTTTGCCCTTTGTATGCCAGACTTCTATTATAAAAAAGAAATAAATTCATTCATTATACTTTTGAAAAATGCTGAATATATACTGTCTTCAATTATCTGGAAATACACTTCAGAACAAAAGATTTATTCAGATGAAACAGGAGAAGGAAATAAAAAATGTGATGTCAGCCAATTGACATCATATGAAGTTTGGGCCACATGTGCACTGAGCAGCCATGAGTGAGACTCACTATATAACTGGGAGTAGTTGGAGAGGCTTCCTAGAGGAAATGGTGTTTTGAATCAACTCTGAGGAGTCAGTAGAATTTTGAATTAATTCAAATAGGTATAAGTAGACTAGAATCTCTCAAAACTCTACCTCAAACTTTACTTTTGATAAACAAGAATATTTATGGAAGGTGGAGAGAGGAATTCCTGAACAAAGAAATGTTTCTCAGTTTATAACCACCAGTTAGTTACTTAACAGCTTTCAAACATAAAGAAACTCATTGATAACAATACCACAATAGTAGGGGCTTCAATTCTTCACTTACAACGATGAACAGATCATCTAAGCAGAAAATCAACAAGGAAACAGTAACTTTGAATGACACATTGGACCAGATGGACTTAACAGATATATTCAAAACATCTCATCCTGAAGCAGCAGAATACACATTCTTCTCAAGTGCACATGGAACATTCTCCAGAATAGATCACATACTGGATCACAAATCAGCCCTTAACAAGTACAGAAAGATGGAGATCGTACCATGCATATGAAACTTGAAATCAGCCACAAGAAAAAAATTGGAAAGACCATGAATACTTGGAGATTAAAGAACATCCTACTAAAGAATGAATGATATAACCAAGAAATTAAAGTGGAAATTAAAAAGAACATGGAAGCCAATGAAAATGAAAACGTGACAGTCCAAGACCTCTGGGATGCAGCAAAGGCAGCCATAAGAGGAAAGTCTATAGCAATCCAGGCCTTCCTAAAGAAGGAAGAAAGGTCTTAAATGCATAACTTAACGTTACACCTAAAGGAGCTGGAAAAAGACCATCAAATGGAGCCCAAAACCAGCAGAAGAGGGGAAATAAAGATTAGAGCACAAATCAATGATATCGAAATAAAAAAACAACAACAGTAAAACAGATCAACAAAACCAGGAGCTGGTTCTTTGAAAGAATTAACAAAATTGGCAAAACCCTAGCCAGATTAATCAAAAAGAAAAAGGAAAGGACCCAAATAACTAAAATCATGAATGAAAGAGGAGAGATCACAACCAGTATCGCAGAAATACAAACAATAATAAAAGAATATTATAAGCAATTATATGCCAACAAATTGGGCAATCTGGAAGAAATGCGCAAATTCCTAGAAACAGATAAACTGTCAAAACTGAAACAGAAAGAAATAGAAAATTTCAACAGGCCCATTACCAGTAAATACATTGAATCAGTAATTAAAAATCTCCCCAAAAATAAGAGTCCAGGGCCAATGGCTTTCTAGGGGAAATCTACCTAAAGATTAAGCTAACCAGGCTGAGTGCTCACTGTGTGCCAGGCGCTGTATTAACTCACTTACTCCTTATAAACACATTTGGGGTTACATGTTATTATTACCATGCCCAGTATTAAAAAAATATTTTTATGTTTATTTTTGAGAGAGAGAGAGAGGGCATGAGTTGGGGAGGGCAGAGAGAGAGGGAGACACAGAATCTGAAGCAGGCTCCAGGCTCTGAGCTGTCAACACATAGCCCAAAGTGGGGTTCGAACTCACAAACCATAGGAACATGACCTGAGCCAAAGTTGGAAGCTTAAGAAGAGTTTCTCGCATTTGAAAACACGTTCATTTTAGCTCTGAGCAGTGTTTTGTTTGCTTAGAGTCTAAAAAATAATCCTGAAGGGCACTGACCTTGTTTCAAATGCTTCTCTTCTTTGCTACTATCCCTGACTTTAATCCCACCATGTAGCCTTTGAGGGCCCATCTTTTTAAAGCTTGATTGACTGACTGCCAAAAAAACAAAGAGGAGGAGAAGGATTTATAAAGATATATAACTGCCTACCCATGGGTTCACCTACAACCCATCTGGGAGAATGGTGCACACCTCTACTCCCCTAAAAGGGTAGGGGGCACTTGGACAGCCCACTCAGATGGAGGCTGTAATTATTCAGGAAGAGATACCCCCAAATTGATGGTAAATGTTCAGCTGCCCTTATAAACTAACCTCATACAACATCATGACTGAAACCATTACCTCCAGACATGCCTATATGTTTCCCAATGGAAGGACTTATCAACCTAAGCTTTCTTGTGAACATGTTTCAGTACCTTCCTTTTGTTCATTTCCTTAGCCCTGTTTATCTCTGAGGATTTCTCAGTGTTGTTGCAGATTCTCTGGTTGACATGGGAATGCTATTGCTTCTGGCATTCTCAGCTCTGTCTTCACATAATGCCGTCCTCAGCAAGGTAATAAGAGCTAACATCATTAAGTGCCATGTGCCAGGTGACATTCTAAACAATTACATGCATTTATACATTTAAATCTTTGTAACAGATCAGTGAGTTAGAAATGGGAACACAAAATATCCCAGCCATTTGCCCAAGATCACAAAGCTAATATGTGGCCCAGAAGGACTTTAAGCATTCAGTTTAGCTTCGGAAACTGTGTGCTCAATCAGTATGCTTGTTGCCACCAATATGTCTATATTTCGACCCTAATGATACCTATTGTAGCTTTACTTATTTATGCTACACTACCAACTCACACACACTTTTTTCCTTTTAACAAGCTCTGGCCAGTTTTAGTAAAGAAAAATGTTTGCATGATGTACCTTTCCCCAGTCTGCAGGCTTCTCATGACATTAGAATCACCTGGATCAATGACAACTTGTGTGCATACTCTGTAATATCTGCCACATGTTGTGCCCAATTCAATTTTATTGCCACTGTAGTGATGGACACCACTTTTGGCCAACATGGTACAATATTCTATTTCAGATTTCCTCAAGCCTGGGCAGTTGTTGGCAAGGAGGATCAGTTTCACTTTGCCATGTCTGATCATTTTCAGAGTCTGCTTGTACCCCAGAGCACACTTTCTACTTTTCATAACAAGTTGGAGCCTAGGGTTGATTGTCTCCAGTGACTTTTTCATCTTCTTTGCGGGGCTACGACCCTCCTGTCTTAGGTGCCAGAAGACCCCAATCAAGAGCAGTCGCCAAGATGGCCTGGAGCGAGGACAGAAAGCTCACGAACATATATCAGCACATATGCTGGAGCAGGAATGTATTCCAAAAGATCATAAACATTACTGAGTGGACAGGTCTGCTGCTAACATTATGGGCCTACCCTTGTATGTTAAGGACCTTTTGTCCCCAGCGGTGTTCAGAATTCTCTTTGTATTATTCAGGCAGTAATAACAATAGCTACCATTCACTGAGCAAATTTTACATTCTTTATGATTTTAAAAACATCCCTGCAAAGTTGTATAATTGACTCAATTTTTAACCTTATGAGTCAGACAGGTCAAGTGGATTGTTTAAGATCATCAGAGGGTCTGTGGAGATTTGAATCCAGATCTGCCAAATTCAGAAGCCCCTGGTTTTGCAGCTACTGTTTGAGCCTTCTTCCTAAGCCTTAGGCACAACCCTTAGGCACTAACCCTAGTGTAGTCAAATAAATAGCCAGATAAAGTGACTATCATCCTTGTGGAACTATTAACAGCCAAAGAATGAAGGAATTGTTGGGGTCCAAGGGCAGGCCACCCCAAGATGGGCCACTTTGGCATAAAGATTATTTTGAGTTAAAAAGCAATCAAAACCCAGCAAATAAAAGAAAAGCTCTTTACTTCTCACTCATGTGCCTAAAAAGAATTTATAGGAAGAGAACTATCATGATAGATAGCTACATTATGATATAAACTAGGTATGGCAGACAGGGAGGAACCTAACAAGACCTGTTTGGGTAAAGTCCTCTATGCCCCACTGTTTCTGAGTAGCCCAGAAAATACTTGTTTCCCAAACCTTTATTCTTTTTCATCTTCCTGTGAATTGCATCCCTTCTTTCAAAAGAAGTCCCAGACCCCTACCCCTTCTCCTTAGTCCAGAATGACATATATACCTTATTTTTCCTGCCTTTGGGATTTCCATGTCTGTGTAGATTCCCTGTACATACACTCTTAAATTTGAGTTTCCCGTGTTAACCTGTCTCATGTCAATTTGATTCTAAGTCTGGCTAGAAGGACCTTGAAGGGAACAGGACATTCTTGTTCCCCAACATAACCATTGGCCATAATTATACATAAATTCTAGATTTTAGGGAAAAAAATAATTTGTAAAAGTTCAGAGAAAAGGTAGGAATGACTCCTTGGCAACATTCTAAAAGTTAAAATGGCTAAAAGAAGAAAGAAGTTTCACAGGAAAAACTTCTACCTGAACACTAACATTTGTCTTAGTCCATTTGGGCTGCTGTAACAAAGTATCACAGACTGGGGGGCTTATACACAACAGAAATCTATTTCTCACAGTTCCGAAGGCTGGGAGTCAGAGGTCAGGGTCAGCATGGTGGGATTCTTGGGAAAAACCCCTTCTGAGTTGCACACTGCCAACTTCTCCTTGCATCCACACGTGGCACAGAGGAAGAGTGAGACAGCTCCTTCACCTTTTTTATCAGGCTACTAATCCCATTCATGAAGGCTCTTCCCTCTGGACCAAATCACCTCCCAAAGGCTCCATCTCCAAATACCATTACACTGGGGATTAGATTTCAGTCTATGAATTTTAGGGCAACATAAACATTCAGACCATAACAACAAATGACATAGATCAAGAAGAAATAAGGGGAAGTGTCTTTGACAAAAAAGAAACCAAAAGCAAATAAAAACAAACAATGCAGAGAGCTTTCTAATGATTACAGATTTTAAAAAGAAACACCTGAAATATGAAAAGAAGCACTTATACACTTATCACCAAGGAATATTAGCCAGTCATAATGATCCTAGGAAAAACAGAGTCCAAATTGCCCCGAGGCTTAAAAATTCAGTGTGAGGGCACTAAAAGGGGGCTTTTGGCTGGGCTCAGAGCAGGAAGAATGAGGAATGAAGAGCTTCTTAGGGGCAAGTGATGTCATGTTGAAAGCTATCAGAGAAAAGCAAGGCAATTCAACTCCTATACTGCTTTCTCTATCGAGGAAAGTGATCTTCAAACTGGGAAGGCTAGAACAAATACGGTTAGTAGGAAACTGAAACCTGTAATAGGCAAGGAGACAAGAAAACACCTTGCCACTCAAATGTGTTCTGGAGAATGACATCCCACTGCACAGAGGAAGGTGTGGGGTATAAGCAGCTGCAGGGAGCGATGGAGTATTGGAGGGGATTTTGAGGAATAGGAACATGCTCCAATTTAAAAAAAAAAGAAAAGTAAAGTAAATGGGTGGATTATAGAAAGGTGAAAATTATCCAGACCTGAGAATAATTTTTTTATGGATATGTAGACTTTCATCATGGCAAGCATATCCATAACCATAAAGATCTCCTTAAAACAAAAACGTGTCCCAAGTATCTTTGTTAAGTAGTGATCTAAAATGAAGTAATAATTGGAGTACCTGGTGGCTTAGTCGGTTGAACGACCGACTCTTGATTTCAGCTCAGGTCCTGATCTCACAGTGGTGAGATAGAGCCCCACCTCGGGCTCCATGCTGGAGGAAAGGGACAGAACTATCTCCTGAAGTGGTGGTGACAAAAGACAGAGGTGGCTTTCAAAAATGCAAGGGACATAGCTAATTAACTTATCACCTCCTTCAAGCTACAGTGAGAATCTATTGGGAGAATCAAAGCCCCATAGCAGACGCGTTTTAGGGCAGTTCATGAAATGCCTCATATTTCAGTAGAAAACTATTTCAACAGTGAAATGACATGGGCATCAGAAGCATACTTTGCCGTGACACATGGTAGTTGACATCTTTCCAAACAACCACCACAAGTCTGGGGTCCTCAAGAGACTGATGTCTCCCAGCTACACGACCATCTGTACTCGTATTTCAGTGAAGAACAGGAACTCTGCTGGCTGCTCCATATTCTGGGTGGAGAATGCCAACTGGTTTTACATAGCCTAAATCTACTAGGGTATCAATTGCCATTTTTAGTGCATCACCCCACAGAGTTGGCATCAGGTTTCATCTGGAAAATAACCAGCTCTTGGACTCACTCCTTTGGAGGTTTTTTGGACCATGGTATGACATAAGTAACCTCAAACTCTTGTTAATCAATGAGAGCCAACTTTGGAATGAGAAGCTGTTCCTGGCCATCCTTATTTTTGGTCAAGCCTTTCTGAACTTCAGTTCCATGAACAAAACTATCATACTTCCAAGGCATCTGGGTGGTTCAGTCGGTGAAGCATCCAACTCTTGATCTCAGTTCAGGTCTTGATCCCAGTGTGGAGAGTTCAAGCCTTGTACTGGGCTCTGCACTGGGCATTGAAGCCTATTTTAAAAAGAGAGAGTTAAAAAAAAAAAAAAACTATCATACTTCCAAACATGAAACACTTTATTCACTCCACCTCCAAATGTTACACTCCAAAATCCAACAAATTCAGAGTCAGCTGTCCAAAGATGAATGGTTTTCTTAATATTTTCTGGAAACTCATTTTTCTTTAAAAGTTTAAGGTAATAAGTATAAAACTCATAGAGTACTTCATCATATTGTCAGCCCCCCCCCCACCCTTAGCAAAGGTGAACACACCTGAGGGTGAATGGCTGTGTGGCCAGACCCCTCAGGAATCAAGCCTGGTGGTAGCTTCAAGTGCTGGGAAGGGCAGCCCAGTGGGAAGGGAAGCCAGTCAGTAGTCTTTCCAGGGTCTCTCTTCCTATGTCTTCCTTACTGGAAACCAGGTCCTGGCCAAGTTTTTTAATGTCTATTTATTTTTGAGAGAGAGAGAGAAAGAGCATGAGTAGAGGAGGGGCAGAAAGACAGGGAGACACATAACCCAAAGCACGCTCCAGGCTCCGAGTCATCAGCACAGAGCCCGATGAAGGGCTTGAACCCACCAGCTGGAGATCATGACCTGAGCTGACGTTGGAAGCTTAACCAACTGAGCCACCCAGGTGCCCCAGGACCTAGCCAATTTTTAAAAGAGTAAATATTTTTTAGTATTTAAAATATAATTATTAAACATAACTACTTGTACCACTCTGATTTTTACAAAACAAGCTTTACCCAACTAACCTTGTTTCTATGCTAAGAAGTTATAAGGGAAGCCAACATTTTCCTGGGTCAAGATCTCAAGAAGTCATAGTCAAACTATCCCTATGGACAATGTGGATAAGCATGAAATGAATGGCAATTACATGAAGAAGAGTTTTCTTAACTAGTTGAGTTACTGAGTATATATGTTACTGATAAACTCAGTTCTGCCCATCTGAAAAGTAGCATGTGATGATGGGGGTGGGGGGAGGTTGCTCTTCTTGAAAAAATGTATATATTGGTACCTTTTTAATGACTTGTATGGATATATGGAAATCAAATACATGGTCTTTTGATGCAATGCTTTGAAGATATTTTGACAGCCATGTAAAACTATTTAATTTTTTAAAGAAATTTTCCTAAAGTGCCAGTTAATATAATTATATACACACTGACTTCCTGACCTTCATCCCATTTCTGAGTGTATTTTAGAGGCATAGTAAGGTCTGACCCAGGGATGGGATGAGGCTTTGAGGTGTCCATTGTTCACATTTCTAGGAAACAAGAAGATTTTTTTTAATATTTTGATGTTCCCATTTTGATATGATCACATCAAAGTTGTCACATCAAAATGTTTTTTCCAGACCCGATTCCCATACATTCATCTGCATCACAGATTTTGAAACTCCAGAGCAATAAGGATAGCTTTTTCAGCACACCCAGAGGAGTTTACTTTCTGGTTGGCAGTAATTCCCTGGGCTTCTAATATTTGTGAAGACAGAAAGTTAGGAGGATTGCTGATGTGCTGGCTTCAGAGTCAGTATTTGATAGCTCTCCACCACGCCAGATGGCTTCTTCCTGTCTATAGGAAATTAGGAAATACGGGTAAAGATACACAGCATTCCAGGTTCTTTGGTTGTGAGCAACTGAAATAGACCCTGAGTAACCTGAGCTAGAAAGTCCTTTATAGGAGGGATACTGGGAAGCGCTTGCAATAATAGTAAAAAAAGGAGGGGGGGTGAACAACAGAGTCTTGGAAAAACCGAGAATCAGAGCAGCTGCAGGGATGTCAGGAGAAAACCCAAACACTGCTTCTGTAGGGAAGTGCCATCAATGCTTCCGTCCCACCGACCACATGTCCCTCGGCATCTCTGCCCAAGTTGCAAAGCTTGTCTCCTGTGCCGTCCCCTCCTGGGATTGGGCTGTTGGGGGTCACATGTGACTGACAGCCCAGCCACGTGCATGCAGGAGGGAGGTTTCCCAAGGGAAAAAAAGGGCACAGTCACCAGAGGATAGGGGCAGTCTGCTGAGAAAGGAAGAAAAAAATAGACCCACTGGAGACCTGATCTTCAGTCAAACACTCATTTTGGCAAAATTCAGGTTTGATCTCACCTGCTTCACGGAAGCAGGGGCTTAGTTGACTGCAGGCTGCATGAGAGTGCCAACACAGTGCTGGCAGCCCCAGCATCAGTGGCATTGTGCCCCTCAGAGATTCCACCCCTCATGGCACTGCCACTGTCCCATGAGTGGCCTCCCGTGCTTCTGGGCTCAGGGACACTCCCCTTCTTCATCCTCTGGCTCTTGGGGTGGTAGCTGCTTCCCGCAGTTACTAACATCTCTGTCACATTTGCCTTTTTGTTCCCTTTGCCCTTCCACAGCTACGTAGAAAGCTCCCGTATGAATTTGTCTCTACTGGAAATGTTGCGAGTGTTTCTACCTTCCTTTCTGGATCCTGATAGATGCACATGGTGAGGTTCGCAGCAGGCTGGTGAGGAGTTTCACACCATTTCATACTTAGAACGGGTGGCTTGTGTAAAGGAAGACTTTAGGGAATGTGATAACCAGCTTCTCCTATCTGAAGAGCTTTCATCTGAAAAGGGGATTATATTTATCCCATGTAGTTCCAGAGGGCAGAAGCAGGATTAGTGAGCAGAAGTTTTAAGGAAGCAGCTTTCAGTTGAAAGTAAGACATGGTCCTCTAAACACCTGAACTGCCCACAACGGAATGCACTGGGCAGCTTTTTTGGGGGGTTAGTCAAGCAGAGGGTTCGTTTCATGTCTCCGAGACACCAGAGAGGTGCCCACCAGAGTGACAGGGCTGGGCCAAATCAATTCTCAAGGCCCTAAAATCTCCCTGCAGAATCTGTAGGCTTCAATTAAGGATTTGGTAATTTTCTATCGGAGCTTGAGAACAAAGCTAGAATGCTTAGCGGCCTGCAGAAAATAGTAACTGTTATCCTCTAGGAATTACCGTGGCCCCCAGAGTAATTTAAAGCAATGTCTCTTACTCTAGGGCTGAAGAAATTATACTTCCCACCAGTCTATACCCAGCTGAGAGCTGACACCCTTTAGTAAAAGGATTCTTCTTATTTGCTTACGTCCCTGGATCCCCTCTGTGTACCTGGGATTTACACCCAGAGGCCCTTTGGAAGGGCCAAAGCTGACCACAGCCTATGACTAATGGAATCAAACGATTCTAGTGTTCTGAAGAGAATGGCTCATGCTTGTGAATATTGTCTGATGAATTCACATCTCAGAATCCTTCTACTGCAGTCTGAGGCTTCCCACATCAGCCCTGGGTTCACAAGGGATGGACGGACAGTTATAAGGGAACCAGACAAGACTTCAAAATCCTGCGACTATCTTCCCACCACCCTGAAAATCCCACCACCCATCCAATTCTTGCTTCAACTGTCCTTAATCTGTGTACATCTTGTACAGCCCACCCTTCTGAGGTCTGGGGCACGTAGCACGAGTCTCAAAATGGCTGTTCTCCATACACTCGTTTTCCTTTCCTGGAGCAAAACTGCCTTCAATTGTACTGTGGCTGTTTGGGGACAGGAGAGGAGAAAGCCATTCCCTCTTGAGCCCTGTTAAACCAAATACAGAAACGTAAAATTCTAACTTCTAATATGCTCAGAAAATGGTAACTTCTAGCACACTAAAAGAATCATTCTCTTATATTTTCCAATGAGAATATTGGAAGAGAGAGGAAAATGCCATGTTTTACCCATGATCACATACCCCAGATATAACGGCCAGAAATTAAACTAGAGTGAGTTTTGACCTAGTCCAGGAATGCTCCCCTGACTCACCACAACATTATTGCTTCAAACGATCCTACTTTACAAGAGAGGAAATCCATGGAATTAAGTGTGTCAGTGGCTCAGCTTGGTTTTCTAGCAAGTGATGGTTCAAGCCGACAGTGGGACATCAGTGGCCTGGAGGTTGCATCTTCTGCCAACACAATACCTTGTAGCTAATTCTACTTTCCATTCTGCTTCCCCTTAATTTTTCCCGATATTCTTCCCATTCCTCTCATGTCACAGGGTGATTGCCCAGAAGACAAAGGGAAAATGTCTGAGGATGGGTGGGCAGAGTCTGGCTCACCTATTGGCTAAGGCACTGGACACCTGCCATGGTTTAGGGTGCAAAATACCTTAAGACACGGACACACTTGTGTGCCAAAAAGTCCAACAAGAGCAAAGAATAATTGAGAGTTAAACAACATCCTCTTCCAAAAGCTTATCCCCAAAATTAGGGCTCCAAAGCCATGTTCTCCTAAGAAAACACAGTTGGTTAGTACCTGGACTGAAGGAGCAAGGCTGGGTAGAGGCTGGTGCTAAAAGGGAAGCAAAGGGCAGGAATATAGAATATTGTGATGTGGTGGGAGGTGAGGAGGTGGGAGGTGGGATGTGGGGAGGTGGGAGGTGGGGAAGGAGAGGTGGGAGGTGGGAGGAGGGGAGTGGAGAGGGCACAGCAGGTTGTCTCACGGATGGGCCCCCCTTTGGGATCCACTGTCCTGCTGCAGGTCAGGAGACCCCTCCTCATCTTCCAGCTCGGGAGATTTGAACTGCACTGTTCATCCAACTCTGTTCTCTGTTTCTTCTCCCTCTATCCCCTCTCTGCCCACCCCTCATATTGTTCCCCTCCTTGTCCCTTTATGTCCCTCAGCCCTCTCTCTGCCTGCCCCCTTCCAGTCTGAGGCAGCCACTTGGGGACCCTGCTATCCAATAATTAGCCTGAGCAGCTGCTCAACCAAACAAGCTCCAGAGATCCGCAGCTGGGAGAGTGGAGTCCTGCCTGGAGGAGGGGGAAGTGGGGGGAAGGTCCACCAAGCCTTCTCAGGTGGCCAGATGACGCCTAATTAGGCCCCCTGCTCTGGAGGCCTCACCAGATGGGCAAATGCCTGGAAGCCTTAGGGAGCCAGCAAGACTCTGTGGGAACTGCCAGTGTGTGGTTTCCTTTCCAGCTGCCTCTGGGGCTGTGGGGGGAGGGTGGTGAAAATAGTAATTGGTGCCTCAGGTCAAGGGGCCTCGCTTTTCCCTGCCAGGAGGGGAGATGCTCTGCTTCCCAGTGGTACAAACCCCCAAGCCCTCCCCCCACAATTGCCAGCCTGGAGTCCGAGTTGTTGACGCTGTTGACTGAAAATGATTTTTTGAGACACACACCAGAGGAGTTGGCACTGGGAACACTTTTCTAAATCTAAACAATGCACACCATGCATTCACAAAAGGCAGAATTAAACTAGAAGGGAAACATGAAGAAAATGCGTGGGTTTCATTCTTTCCATCTCCCCAGCCTGCAAAAGTGATCTGTGAACGGCGTGGCAGAGGGAGAATGGAGCAGTAAATGATTTCATTTTGACAGCTTGCGGTTTCTGGGCAAAGGAGAAGTCGGGGCCAGGCAGTAACGGGAGGGGGACCTCTGCGGAAGGTGCACGTTTTAGTTTGCAGAGTGAGGCCACTGCCTGCCAGGGAGAGCTGCCCTCTCTGATCCACACGGCCGTGGCACCACCCCCTGCCCCTCGATATGGCCATATCTACAAGAAAAGATGCAGGGAAGCAGAAAATGTGCCACCCTCCTCCCCCAAAGTTCTGTTACCAAAAGGAGTTTGCCATTCAGGAACCCAGCCGGGCATCATTGGAAATACTGGTGATGAAGGTGACGAACGTTAAGGGAGAAAAAATTACAAGGAGCAGAGCTGAGGATGGACCAAATGACCTCTTTGTCCTTCCCTCTTTTGGACTTCCCTAACTCCTTGTGTGACAGAGAACATCTTTGCCTTTGGGTGAAGACAGTGATATCTGTAGTGCTTAAATCCTTAACTCAAATGGCCTTAACTCAAATGGCCTAGTAAAGTAAAGGTCAGGAAAACCAAGAAATCTTTTCTACCTGACACTATAGCCCTTACATCCCTGTTTGCAATACCCTAGAAGCAACCATACAAATTCGGAGCAGATACTCACTCACTTGGTGCTTTCCTTTTTCAAGCTGTGAGACAGTGAACTCACATCAGAATTGGTTTTACCTTACAATCACCTTCTAGCCCAGGGATGATTATTTTCTGTTATATGTGGAATAAAACCTCCAAAATAAAATAATAAGACTGAGAAAATTAGTATAAGAATTATTCATTTTGATATTTCCTCTTTACTCTTGTTATTAATGTCTCTAATTTGTGGGACCAATTTGTGGATGGGATGGGCTATATGTATGATTACATTTTTGGCCAGCAGAGGACCAGGCTGGCAGAAGAATGTCTTTGACAAAGCTCAGTTCTCCGTAGTTTCTGGAGTATAGCATATTCTGCCAGTTCAGGCTGATACAGTGGACATTAATTGTTAATTCTCCTACAAGAGCCATCTGCTAAACCTTGATGCCTTGGAAATCTGGGGAAACAGCGCCATCTAGCAGCCCTTGCTCTAAGTGCTTTGAAGCTGGGTTTATCTGTCGTTAAGTGACCAGTGGAAAAGGCCACCATTCTTTTGAGGTTGACCAAGTTGGTAAGATGCTCTTCACAAGTCCACCTTGGCTATCAATGAGGACAATCGTTTTGCAACCACTTGGAGTCCATTTTGCTTTAGGTAAGTAGCTCAGCT
Organism: Panthera uncia; assembly: GCF_023721935.1. Lineage (NCBI taxonomy): Eukaryota > Metazoa > Chordata > Mammalia > Carnivora > Felidae > Panthera > Panthera uncia. Next base: position 23,173,282 of record NW_026057586.1, read on the forward strand.
TAAAATTCTGGATGGATAAGCCAGGTTTCATAAAATTACATTAGCATAGAGCATTTCAGAATATACGAGAGGGAAAAGGCTGTCTTTTCAATAAACGGGGCTGGGAAAACTGGACAGCTACAGGTGAAATAATGAAACTGGATGATTTTCTTTACACCACACACAAAATCAAAGTCAAAATAGAATAGAGACCCGAAACAAAACAGGAAAGCATAGAGCACTTCATCCATGAAACACGAAAAGTATAGAGCATTTCATCCATGAGACGCTTTAGAGCTAAGCATTTAAAAGATAAGGAAATTTGGGGTGCCTGGGTGGCTCAGCCAGTTAAGCATACCACTGTTGATCTCAGCTCAGGTCATGATCTCACCGTTCATGGTTTTGAGCCCCACATCGGGCTCTGCACTGATGGCACAGGGCCTGCTTGGGATTCTGTCTCTTCTTCTCCCTGCCCCTCACCTGCTTCTTCTCCCCCTCTCTATCTCAAAATAAATAAATAAAATTTATAAATAAATAAATAAATAAATAATAAGGAAACATGGGCCCAGGGAGAAAAAGATACCTACCTCTTCAAGGTCACTCAGTTAGTTTGTGGTTGAGTCAGGCTCATGAACTAAAACCAATACTACTATTCACACAATAGGAGCAACCCTTTTTCAAAGGCAGGCCAGAGATGAAGATAGGAATAAGACACAGAAGTGAGAGCAGCCCTCGGTAAGCAAAAGTGTGGGTCTCTTTCTGAATCCACATAATAACCGTGGTATGACAAGGCAGATATTAAACATAAGGACAGATTTTGGCCCGTGTCTAGGACACACGCAAAAAACAGTAGACAGATCTTTGATCAGCCCTCCAAAATGTCATTGAAATGGCTGGAACAAATATTTGGGCTATTCCCCAACCCAGCCTCTCTGTAGTCTAGCCAGTCAAAGTTCTTCTCCCTCAAAGGAGAAATACTACAGATTTTAATTTGGGGAATAGGGGTTTTCAGGTTTTTCTCCTTCAAAAGCCCTCTAGAGCTGTGACTTCAAATATGTCAGAGTCTCTTTCTCTCCCTTGGTGAAGAATGTTGTGGAGGCTTTTCCTGTCAGAGCTGGAAGGGAGGGGCCTTCAGGATGAGCTCGAGCAGCCTGCACATTTGAATTGCCTGGAGGAGACGTTCAAAATGTCAGTGCTACCCCAATGTAGGTCCCTACCCCAAACCAATGAATCAAAGTCTCTAGTATAGAGCCTAGGTATTAGTAATGTTTAAGTTCCCTGAGTGATTCTAATATGCAACCAAGGCTGAGAATCACTAGCTTCTAGCCCAACCTTTCTTCTTCAAGATGAGAAAACCAAGGCTCAGAAAGATAAAGTGACCTGCCCAGCAACACACAGGAAAGTCACGGCAGAACTGAGACCTGTTTTCTCTTCCCTGTCCTTCACAGTCTGCTACAGTTTACTACGTCATGCTCAGCAAATGCAGCATGCTAGACCTCACCAGCCACCAGCCAGAGTTGTCACCCCATGCAGACACTGCCCCAAGGGACAACCATCTGGGAGTAACTGTCTATGGATGGGAAGTGCTCCGAGCACTGGGCAAACTCAGCCTTCAGGAACCTGAAAGAAGAGATGCTTTCTCATCTAACCAATGCTAACCAATGTGGGGGTGCTGCCACTTGGTAATATATTTTTTCCAGCTATGATTTTCGGAACTGCAGAAATAACCACACGGTGGGTTTGGGGACTTTGAGGTGGACCAGAACCAAGATCCATCGATCATCTGATTGGTGGATGGTAGTGGCACTTTGGGTCTACAGGTTACACTAGTTTCCAAAAGTCTGGTTCCATCCCTTTCCTCATGCACCGTCACCCTGATGAGCAGCCGTGGGCTCTTTAGGGAAGGTTGGGAGGAAGACTGACAATGTACACTGTTGGCTGTGCAGCAGGATTTCCTCAATGGGACTTTTCCTCCCTACCACTCGAGGGACTCTGGGTCTAAGAACTAGCCCAAGTCTGGGAATTGGTTTCAGGTCCATGACCTTCTATTGACCTTTACCACATCTAGAGTTTTTCCATTCATGCAAATCATGTAAGCCTTTAGTAGCCTGCCCATCTGTTTCAGCCCAAGGAATATCACTATCAACTACCTGGGCAAAGCAACGTTCTGATGGTTATACTATTCTGGTTACTGCTCTGGCTCTGCTAATCTTTCAGCAACCTCACCCACCTTGTCTTTGGCAGTTAAATACCACCTCTTGCTCCCAGGTTCCATCATCCCCACTTAAGTCAGGGAGTCTAGTCTAAAGATAGCAGCCCCCACCGTCACTCTTGGCCCATAGAGAAGAGCCACCACGGTGCTTTTCAAGGATATTGGGCCTCTCCCCCGACAAATGCATCTCGCCCAAGTTTGGTGAAAGGATTACCCCCTGGACCCTCGGGGAGAATACAGTCAGGAGATGGGTGAGGTGGTGTCATATTATACACCTACTCTAGCATTCCCATCTCCCGAAGCCTTCGGATACCTTCTTCTTCTGCCTCACGGAGTCCTTCCAAATAGGTCTTCCTGCCCATCCCACTTGTCAGAAAGACCTGGCCAGGACTCATTATCTTTTTGTCTTCATGACAAATCAAAACCCCAGTGATTCCGATATTAAAATTTTGCTTCCAAACATCTCCCAGGCTGTTTCTCAAACCTTAAAATAGCTTTAAAAAAAATCCTGTTAGACAAAGTGCCCCTGGTTTTACAGAAATAGCGGATCGTGAACCATGAAATGAACAAGTGCATTAATACCAAACACTTAGAAGAGAAGAATGATTCAGGAAATCTTAGCATAAGATTCTCTAGATGAGGTTTGCTCTGACCAGGAATATACCATCAGGCCATTGGCATGAATATCCCAGGCTAAGCCTCCCTGCCCTACTTCCTAGTATCACCCCCTGCCTTCAACCAGACATGCAGAAGTGGGGGGTGAAGAATCTTGACCTTGTGGAGCCAAAATTGTTCCAGAGCTCATAACTCTATTGTTCTTGCTTTTGACCTTTAGCATTCCTGAGGTAAAATAGAAGCTTTTCCGGGGTGATGTGTGTTAGCAGCACATGTAGAGATTTGCATCAGGCTCCACACTGCACCCAGGGATGACTTGGTCTGCAGCTTTTTTTTTTTTTTTTTTTGGATTTGGATGTTGTGACCAAAATAACACAGGCTGTCAAAGAATTCAATTCAGGAATGCTTTCACACTGCGGGCCTGTCATGTCACTCCTCAGTGAAACCCTGGATTGGCTTCACCTTCCAATGGAACCCCCTTTCCTCTCTGGCTCACTTTCTATCCTGCTCCCTTGCTAGCTGTGGTCCAGACACAGCAATTTCCTTGCTGTTCTTCAAACATGCTTAGGCCCTCCCCTTGGCCATTTCCTCCACTTATCATGCCCCTCCACCAGTTAGCCCTCTGACTTCCCTTAACCTTTGCTCAAATGTCACTCGAGAGCCACCCTGACAATCCCATTTTCTACTACATCCCCCATTTCCCTCTTCTGCCTTTTTTCCACAGTACGACATACACTATACTTCATTTATTTTGATATTGTCTGTCTCCCCGACTAGAACGAAAGTTCCACGAGGGCACACATGCTGGTCTCATTTGTCACTGCTGAATCCTCTGGAAAACCTTGGCACATGGTAGGCGATGAGTAAATATTTCGAGAGTGGATGAATAAACTACGAGGTTCCTGGCTCTGTGGTTGAGACGATTACAGTTCAATAAACAGGATCCATGAATGAACTAGATATGGCCTGTTTGCCTGCTTTTTCTCTCCAACAAAGTGGAACAATCTCACAGTGATCAATTCAATTAGTTAGGAATTGCCCGACTGTGATACAATGTACAGACACAACGATTGACATTTCTACAGCATTTCTTTTTTTAAATTCTTTAGTTAAAAATACACATACATAACTAAAGCAAAATGTTTCCATTCTACCTAAGCTTGCTATATGCCTGTAGTTTAAAAAAAAAAAAAGTGCCTCTTGTCCCAGTAAAAATGGTCTTCATCATTTTGTTTGGAGAAGGAGGTTTAAAGTATAAGGGAAATCATAATTGTGATTCCTTTCACCCTGGATTCATAATGACTCTACAAAGACAGCAGCCTGTGTTTAACTCCATAGACCTGGAGGAAGTGAGAGGAAATCCTCAAACACCTGAAGGTGAATAGCATCAGTTCACTGCAAGAGGAGGCCACTCTTGTCAGTCCTCATCTGAGTAGTTTTCCTTTGGGCCGAACGAGAGGTTCAGCCAATGAATTGCTTAGTTATTAAGGTTTATTCTGAATTCAGACAGCTATCTTATATCCTGGAAATTTACCACCAAGAAATACATTCAGCAGTTGGGGAACTCCTGGTAAAATATTCACTCTTATATTTGTCAAATATTAACTTAGAACTTCATAGGCAAGTTGAATAAACCAAGTAGAATGTCCGGAGACAATATTTCAGCATTCTGAGAGACAGGAGCTCCAGGAAGGCCTCCCAGATAGTGTGTCCTTTGGACAAGCCCTGAACAAGATGACAAAGAAGCCATACAGATGTAGGAGAGAGAACATTCCAGGGAAAGAACTTGCAAAGGTTCTAAGATGGAAATGAGTTTGACATGTCAGGACACAGGAGACTCTCCTTTTGGCTTTTCTCCTTTCTCCCTTTGGGTGGAATCCCAATCCCTCATCCTGGCCCAGAGGCCTGCCTCTCCTTCTCTGATAGATCCAGGGCTTTCCCAGCTCTTAGCTTGAATTGGACATCTCAGAGTAACTCCACTCCAAAACTTCTGTTGCCAGGGGCTCTAAGACTAGTTCTCCCAGGTAAACAAAACCCCTTTGTCCACCCACAGACAGGAAGCTGTGGATTCCTGGCCTTTCCACACAGGTTTTCTGTTGCTGACAAACTCTATAATCAAGCAGAGGGGTTGGCCAGATTCCATGTGTCCCTGGGCTGTACCCCCTCCCACCCCACCCCCACACTCCCTCAACAGAGCTCAAAACATGAAAGGTAAGGTTGAGCTGAGCTGCACAAAGGACACACTCACAGTGTGTCCCATTTCCCACAGGTCTGACACATGTCATCATCACGAGTGAGCTGGATTCCCCATCCCCTCCCAGACCCTGCAGGGAAGGAGGGGAGTCAGCAGCAAGGAAGAGGAGGGAGCCACCTCCCCCAGAGTCAGGCTGGGGGTTCCAGTTAGGGACACGCAGTCCAGACCAGACCTTCTTCCTGGAGGGAAATCACAGTGGATAAGGGGAGAAGGAAACCCGGCCATGGGTTCAGAGCTCCTCTAGCCCGTGGGTATGGGCGCTGCAAACAATATACGGGCTGTGGTCACTGCTGAAATGGGCCCAGGTTTATGGATGTATTAATGTTTTCACTGTTGTCCATTTGTCTCAGCCTCATTTCTAGCAGCTCCCAGTTCCATGCTTAGATGCAAGATGGGCCATTTATTTGAACAGAAATATAGAAAGAGTGAATTTAAAGGATGCTAGAAAGGCAGAGTCAGCCAAGGTACCCGTGAGTTGTCTACTGCCTGCTTGCTACCGTCTTTTTCTACTCTGACGCCATTGTGCTAAGTGCCTTCTGCACGTCACCTCATCTAACTGCCATCTCAACGTGATGCGGGTCTACTGTCCCCAGGTTGCAGATGAAAGAACTGAGGCTCAGAAAAGTAGAGACACCTGCCCAGGCTCACACAGCTAGAAAAGAGCCGGAGTTGGACAGAAGTGTTAGAGTCCAAGGAGACTGCTCTTGGAAGCAGTGTTTCCCAAGACACTTGGAAGAGGATTAACTGTATGCTGAATACCTGTGGATATGTTAAATTTTCTAATTCACTTTCTTAGAATTTCAGGATTTCAGGATTCCATCAAGTTTCTGGTAGGGGGAGTGGCAACAGGGGGGTAAGGTGTAGGAAAGATGCAAACCCAGAGGAGAGCGTTGCTGACTTCATGTGTGTTTGCCCCTGTGGCCTGAGCTGGCTTTTCTTTCCAGGGGTGAGGGGAGAGACGCCTGTGTTAGTCATCACCTTCCCCTAGTCCAGCTTCCTATCCTGCCTGGCAACAGGCTTCTCTGGTATATAAACAAAGTACCAAGCCACCAAAACAGTGTGGAAGGGAGGAAGCCAACAGGTCTGTCCTTGAAAATCTCCCCACTCCCAGGCTTGACACCTCCTTTCATTTCACAAATGCAAACAGAGAGGCACAGAGAGTGGACGAAAATGGCCAAGAAGACATCAGCAGTCACACAGAATCAGGATGAGAAAGAAAAAGCAACTTGCCCATAGTTTGTGTGTTCATTCACTCCCTCGTTCATTCATTGGGATTCATTACAACAGCAAAGCCCTGGCCCTCATGGAGCTGATGTTAAAGTGAGGATAGACCATAAATGAATAAATACACACTGCAGTGTAAGGAGATCGAGAAGAATATATAGGAGCTGAGGACAGGCCTCCTGGGATGACTTTGAGCAGAGACGTGAATGAAGTGAGCCATGCATACAAGGTTACTGAGAAGGGAACATACGTGGTGTTTACAACAGTGGTGGGGGCCAGAATACCTCGATAGGAATGAATGAGGGATAGCGGGGTAGAAATTATGTTGAGAGGGAACTAGTGCTCTATCATAAAACATCCTGTGTGAGAACAGGATTTTGGATTTTTTAATAGTGATGCAAAGCCATGGGAGAGCTGAAAAGAAAGGAACATCATGATCTCTTTTATGTTAAAAAAAAACAACAAAACCTCCCTCTTGTTACCCTATAGAGAAGAACCCACAACCTGCAAAGCAGGACAGGTGGAAGGTGCTGGTGGCATGAGCTAGAGCAGGAGGAGCCGGAGTGAGAGGTGGGGAGGTGTTGAGGCCAGGAAGTGTTGCCCAGGTGGAGGGAAAGTAACCTGCTGATGTATTGCATGTGGAGCGTGTGCAAAAGACAGGATTCAAGAACAACCACATAGTTTTCATCCTGAGTCTGTGCTCAAATGGTGACACCACTAAAGAAATCTTGTACACGTCCTAATGTGTGTCAAATTTAGCCTTGTATCTCTAGCCCTCAGAATGGTGGATCCCACATAACAGGGGCTTAATAAATTTAAATGATCAGATGAATGTGGTGATTAATACGTGTACATATACACAAATGCCAACATTCAACTACCCTGCTTCCCTTTGGCTTTTGCTGTGGTTTTTCAATTATTTTAGCTTTTTTTTTTCAGATAAAATCTTGGTTGGAATACGGATATATAAAACAGACCGATTGCACGATGTTATTAATGGTTGTTTACAATTTTAGTTTAATTATGACATTTACTTATGATAAAGTCAGTCAATGAGGCCAAATGGTTCTGATAAACACAGACATTTGGAATCAGATGATACAGATGACGACTGCAGGTTTTTATGTGCTCTAACTTCCAATTTATTTGTTTTGTTTCGTTGAACTTTATGAAGAAGTGCTTACAGCTGGCAAACGTTTTCAATGTGCTACGTGCCAGTTAGTAATGCTTTAGGCTGCATGTAAGAAAAGAGTTAAATGTCAGAGGATATTTACTATTGATTAACAAAAGCTAGGAATATAGAAAAGGATACCAGTTAGATGTGGTGGCTTATAAGACTTGAACAAGTACCCCCAAAGGTAGGCAACATAGAACTAGTTCAATGGTTCAACAGTGTCCTAAAGGATCCAAATCTCTCCATCCTTCCTTTCTGCCCTCCCTTGGCTGACCTTTCATCCCTAGGATGCCACTTCATGGTCATGAGCCATAAAAAAGCCACCAAAAAACTAGAGCAAATGGTGGCCGGGACAGAGAGAGATCTCTTTGTGACATGCTCCCTATGTGAGGGAAACATCTTTTCCAGACACCACCAACAGAGTTCTCTTGTGTCCAGTTGGCCAGATCCAGGCTGCATGCCCTCTCGTAGACCTTCACTAAGCTACAGGACTTTCTACCTGATAGCTGAACAAGACCAAGGAATAATTTCAAGAAACCTTTCAATAACCAATCTGGAAGCTTGAAAGTGGTGGAAACATTTTGCATAAAGTGAAATAAATAATCATACATAATGTAAAACTGGACCATCTCCCGTTGTTCTCAGTGGCAAAAGGCAATTGTGACCAGATCCATTCTGAAGATTTCAGAAAGTAGAAATAAACTGACACAAAGAAAGACATACTAAATACTACACTTTTTCTATTTATCAGTATCCCATTCACTGTGGCCTCTGTTCCCCAGAATCTCTCTTCTCTTTCCCATAAACCCCTAAGAACTTCATTCTTCCCTGACTCCAGTCTGCCATCTTTCTTCATCCATAGTCCCTATGATCATCACCAGTCCAATCTCTTGATTTCTCCATTTGCACCTCTTCCCACTACCATGATGAGCACAGAGTCATGAAGACAAACTCGTTCCCCTAAGAGTGAAGAAGGGAAAAGGCCATAGTACCAATGCTTCAATATTTTCACCTCTGTCACATAACAGTATTGAATAACAATTCTCATTTCCTCTCATATGCGATAGAATTAGATCAGAAGTGCTTCAAATTTACAATAAGGGCAAAAAAAGTACTTATCGTTCAACATTATGAATATGCAGCATAAGTTAACTTGTTATTCCATTAGTGATTCAGTAACATGTCAGGAAAGGCTCTGAGCATCTACTTCAGTATGATCCACGTATACTTTAGGGTTGAACTCTTGTGCAATTTTCTAAGATTAGTTAGATGCTGGCCTGAATTTTTTTTTATAAAACCAATAGCATTTTTTCTCAAGTTAAAAAATATGCTCAAAGATAGTAGAAAAGTCCTTATTCAAGGGCTATACTCCTTACACAGACACATACAGACACACACAGACACACAGACACACACACACACACACACACACACACTGTAAACCTAACAACACAAAAACCTCTAGTGTTAAATTGAAAATGGGAAATATTTGGTGTGGGTTTTTTTCCTTAGTCTATAGTTTTTAAATGAGCTAATGATGCATTACTTTAAACACACACACACAAATCAATTCACCCCATAGTAGGGTAAACATGAGTTGTTTTACACATTATTTTTCCAGACTCCTGCAAACGTGTAAATGTATTAGTGAAGCAAAGTGTCATGTTAACAAGTTAGCAAGAAACATAGGTCTCCCAATAAATTCGTAACCCTGCCTGTGTACAATGGTGAGCAGGAACCCAAGCAATTCAGTCTATGAACTCCATGCAGCCATCCCTTCTATGACAGACATATTTACCCCTTCCCATTGGAAAAAAAATTTAAAAAGTAGAAACTCAGCAAAAAAAAAAAAAAGACTCCACTTGGAATGGAAAAGACCATGACTCATGCCAGTGGAAGACCCCATTCCCTACCATGCACAGGCTATTTGGTAAAAGGTAGTTTCTAGGATTATGGTTGTGTACCTTGGGCAAGCCTCTCAACCTCCTCCAACATGGACGAGATAACCTGCTAATAATAATCATGCCAATAAGGCAGCAGTGGTTGAATGAATGAAGAATTTCATTATCAGTTCAATTTTCAGCATCAAAAGTTCAAATTATGGAGCATCATCTCTGATAAAATTGAAACCTGAAGGACTACCTATGATTTCCACCCCACCAGAATTGAAATTCTCTGCCTTTGAAACCCTTCAGGAATTCTTTATGTACTTTTAACTTGAAATAATGACTTCATTTCAAAATAAAGCAGCTATAGATTTTGAGGTTGGCTTGCTTCTAATGATTTCGGGTTTTTTCATCCAAGGCAGGAAAACTAGTCTGACCTTAATCACTGCAACAAAGAAGTTAACCAACACCACAGCCGCTGTCCCACCCGACTCTTTGATATAGACAACTATTAGGAGTTCTTTTTGCAATGGCAGCTCCATATCCCAACTTGCCTGCCCTTAAGCTCCCCATACACAAGAGCTCTACTGTCTGATCCTGCCTTACTTTCAGTCTTCTTAGCTGAGTTACCTGATCTCTCTTATAAGCTTAGGCCTTACTCAAGTCTCTAAAGCCCAGTGGTTCTTCAGGCAGGGCATGTGTTTGATTATGGACTTTCTCCCAAAGTCTACAGTTGGTTTTGCTTCTTCTACTCCCAACATTGTATTCTATTCATTGGCAGTTACCTGAATCATGAGTAACTGTATCTCAAGACACAGCAATATCGAGGCCATCCAATTTTATCATACTTTATAAAAGTAAGTGCCCTCCCCTTCGAATCATACATTTTGATGGACTAAAACTCATCAATAAATCATGGTTCTCACTCTAATGCCATGTTTACTTAATTTTCTCATTATGAGTTCTCAGCACATTAAAGAGCTGCTAAGATGCACTGTGCTTTTAACAGGTAGCATACATTAGGAAACAAATGACAGAAAACTGAACTCAAATGGTATGAACAACAGACACAGTTTTTTAAATTTCATAGCTGGAAGACTAGGTAGGGATATATTAGGACATTGTTTTTAGCTCCCTCATTTCTTTGAGGACTCAGCTTTCGTTCTTCTCTTCATTCTGCCTAATTCAGCAAGTCAGCTCATAGCTTTCCTCATGGTCATAAGATGGTTACAACAGTTCCAGATATCACAGATCAACACAACAACATTCCACAGCAAGAGCATCAGGAGAGAAACTGTCACCTTGCCCCTAATCCCTGGTTTCCTTTTATCAGCCAGAAAATTTTTCACAAGAGCTCCAAAGTTATCCTGCACCACCTCTCATTGTCCATAATTGTGCCATATTCCCAACCAATCATTCACAAAAAGGAAATGAGGCCACCTAGTTACTTTAAGGTCAATCTGTATTTGCTCTGGGCTGAGATTACAGCATACCCATCATTTCCCAAAACAAACAAACCAACATACACACAAAAACCCAGAAGAATGTGAAGCATTAAAAAATAGAAAAGGAGAAAAGAGAGAAAGGGGGATATCTGGGGCAATCAAGTGTGCTAAAAGGGATATTGGAGACCAAAATGTAAATAAAAGCACATTCCTCAATTACTATATCCCCAAAGCCACTATGTAATATTATCAGATTTACACTCAGCACCACCTTCATGATAAGGGCAGAAAGGTCAATAGAGCCATAAGGAATTCACAAACTACTGTTGATAAGGCAGTGGTAAAAATTTTTTTTGCATAGCAAAGATACTTCTATATTTTAGGGTCCATTACTTGAAAGGTTTCTGAAATCTGAGTGCTTTTTTTCCCTCATCTATCATAAAATCAAGTTACCATCTAGGACACTAGATGACATTTATCTCCATTGTAAAGAGGTTCACAAATGCATTGGTATTATCTAAAGATAAAAACAAATAAATACTCACTACATGATTTTAATACTTATTTCACAGTTACAGTTATTAAAACAGTAATTTATGAACATAAGAGTAAGGAGATCAGTGAAACTGAATAGAAAGTCCTGAAATAGATGTTCACATATACAGGCGGTTGATTTTCAACAGATGATGTAAAGTAATCAAATAGAGAAAGCAAGTTTTGTTTTGTTTTGTTTTGTTTTGTTTTTCAGAAAATTGGGCTGGAACTGATAAACCATAGGAAAAAAGAAACTTAATCCCTGCCTCACACTATACATAAAAATTAATTTGAGGTATATCAAACACACAAACATAAGAGAAAAAACAAAGCTTTTAAAGGAAACTATCTTTATGACCTGGGGATAAGCAAGGATTTCTTAGACAGTACACATATTTCAAGAAAAAAATTATGCAAAATGTTGACTGCAATTTTATTCATAAATAATTCCAAACTGGGGGTGGGGGGGGAACCAAATATCTAAAAACAGGGAAATGAGGAGCACCTGGGTGGCTCTTCGGCTCAGGTCATGATCTCACGGCTCGTGGGTTGGAGCCGTGTGTCGGGCTTTGTGCTGAATGGCTTGGAGCCTGGAGCCTGCCTCAGATTCTGTGTCTCCTTCTCTCTCTGCCCCTAACCCACTCGCATTCTATCTCTGTCTCTCTCAAAACTAAATAAACATTAAAAAAAATTTTTTTAAACAGGGAAATGGAAAAATAAATCATGGTATATTAATAAAATAAAAAATTAACCATTGGTACATTCAACAATTTGGATGAATATCAGAAACATGATGTCAGGTAAAGAGGCCAGACACAGGAGTATACATACTGCATTATTCTATGTATAACATATTCAAAGACAAGCACAACTAACCTAATGTGCTATAAGTAAGAATAGCTGGCTTCCTAGACTATTGGCTGGAAAGAAGCACAAGAAACTTGAGGTAGTGATGGAAATGTTCTATTTTATACGGTGATAGTTACTTTAATGTATACATGTATCAAGATGTATTAAATTATACACTTAAAATCTATGCATTTTTTATTTGCAAATTATTCCTCACTAAAAAACAATATATAAATGCTTGAATACATGAGTACTAAATTTTAAGTTGCATTTTTCTTTTGTCTATATTTTAAGATTTCTTAAATTATGAAGTCTATTTTGATTATGGATTGTAGAAAGTTTCCAGTCATCTGGCATTGAATTCTTTAAAATGACATAGATATTTATGATTTATTTATTTATTTAGTAAATTTTTTAACTGAAGTCTAAAATATATGCAAAGATCCCAAGTATACAGCTTGATATTTTTTTTTTAAAATAAATACCCCCATACAACTAGATGGAAAACATCACCAATACCATGGAAGTTTCCTACTGCCCCCTTATTGCTATATAGTGCTCCACCATATAAATACACCACAGCTGATTCTGCTACCAATTTCTGGGTATTATAAATAAAGCTGCCAAGAACATCCTTGTACATTTTTGGTGCAAATATGCATCTATTTATGCACCATAATGTAAGCATATGTTCAGCTTTCCTAGATATTGCCAAAATGGTGGTGCTAATTTACATTCCCACCAGCAGTGTATAAGAATTCCAGTTATTCAACATCCTTGTCAGAACCTGGTATCACCAGATTTGTTTTTGGTTTTTGGTTTTTGGTTTGTTTGGTTGGTATTGTGTGTGTGTGTGGGGGGGTATGATTTGGCATTTTGGTGTTTCTTGGGTTGTTTTCTTCTGGTTTTTTGTTTGGATGTTTTTTTTTATATTCTGTTGGTATCTCATTATGGTTTTAACCTACAGTAAAATTTAACTTAAACCTGGATTATTAATTATTGCTTAAAACGTCTTCAAAAAGATTATATAAAGAAGTAATTATATGCTAGAGAGCATAGAAACAGAGCAGCAGGAAATGTGGAGATGTCACAATTCAACATTTTCTTACAAAGCAACAACCCAACAACTAAGTGCCATAAATGACCTATAAAAGAGTTGATGAAGCTGCATCTGCCACTGACTCACACAGGGAGGAAAAGATATTAGGAAAAGATTGCTTGTCACAATGCCAGGTAATACAATTACAAGCAGCAGAATCAGTCAAATCTTCAAGATAACCCTATGCAATAGATGTCACTATCTCTATTTTATAGATGAGGAAACTGAGTAATTAGCAAAACCAGAATTCAAATTCAGGTGGGTCCAATTCTAATATCCATGCTCTTCCCACATTAAGCCAAGCAGAATATAAAAGAAGCAGAGAAAAAGCTATGCCCCTTGACCATATAAATCATCATAGTCTAACTTTCAAGCTCATTATCTCAATAGAATACCTCCCAGTATTATGCGTATCCAAGCAAGGCCGAGATAAATCCCCACTTTGCTATAAGAGAACTGAAAGATTGACTGATCCCCATGATCACAGGGCTGGTTTGAGAAACAGAGCCTGGATCAGGATTGGAATCCCCAGCTCCCCAAGGACAGGTCATTAGGCTTCACCATCATAGGAGAAATCAGCCAAACATACCCATCTTTCATCAGATGTGTCTCCCATCAAACCTGAGCTACAGAGCGTGGGTTTGTGAGATGCATGGATGTCTTGGTCTCCTCCCCATCCCTTACTATATACTATATTATCTTTTTTCAAACAGCTAGCATAAGATGCCCTGGAAAAGAATATTCACTGTCAAGGTTTAGTATTTTAATCAGCCCCTCCTCCCCCCTGAATTTATAAGTTTACAAAAGGGCATTGATCACCCATCTACCATCCAAAAACAGTCATCAAGGATATGAAGTTCTACTTAATGAGGAGCCGAAGAAATATTTTAGAAGTGATCGTCTTCCAGGGGCATGTAAACAAGACTGTTGGTTAGGTCTGGAGATTAAAATGTCCAGCAATCCAGTAGAAACTACCTTGCACTGAAAGAACATCTCCATTTAAAGTTGAGACTTTCAACTACATCACTCATGATAAGGATAAAGACTTCCCAGTCCATTGACTAGCAAAGATAAGCATTTAAGTGGCCTAATTATGCCTGAACTGGCAAATCACCCTCACAAGAAAACTAATGCTTTTTGCCAACATAGCAACAATCCAACCGTTCCTTTGTCTTCATAATGATTGGGTTAACAAGGCAGGAAACCCCTTCAAAATCAAGTTTGTATACACTTTGATTTACTGTAACTATCTAAAGTAGAAACCCTTTTCCCAACCAAGGGAAGAGAAGTCTCAGCAACTTGAACAGCTGGCAAAATAGAACACATATTTCAGATGCATGCTATAAAAATGATATCCAAAGACTTATTTTCTATGGAGGATGATAATTTCCACAATAAGTCTTCAAGCTACAAGACTAGAAAAATGGACAATGAGGTTACAGCTGAGAGCTTATCTATCTTGTTAATACCAGCAGTCCCCTGCTAGTGAGTAAGTCCTCCCTGACTAGCAGGAAGTTCTGGGAGTGGGCCACTAGGCAGAATGAGAGAGGAGGTGTGCCATTTCTAAGTTTAGATATGCTAAATCAACCCACTCATGTCCAGTGGAGTGAGGGAAGGGACTCAAGTTCTCAATCTTAATGGCAGGGTAAACACAGGCATCAAAAAAATACTTTTAAAGGTTAAGGTTACTAAAAAACAAATATTATAGAACTTAGAGAAAACTGTCAGACCATTGAATTTCCTTCAGCATCTACAACTTTCTTTCTCTTTAAAATAGACTCAGAAAAATCATTTTTAAATGAATAATTCTGTTGTATGAATAGCTTTTCTCTAATTTTTAATTTTTCATATGTTCAGATTTTCATGTACCGACTTTTACCTTAGGCTGTAGTTCAGAAAATGGAGGGAAAATCATTATATGAAAGTGAGGGAGTCAATAAAAGTCAAAGAAACTTGCATCAAATTATTTGGAAGCACTTTATTTGATAATTTTCTATTCAGTTGGTCTCTCCATTGAGCGGAGTAGAAGATTCCTCTTGGAAAACAGTAAAATACAGAATGGATTCCCAAAAATGAACATCTTCATTGGGGTCCTAAGGGAATTGGGTTTAATGGACATTCTTATCCTTCTTCTATAATAATTAGTGCACTCTTTTATGATGGTATTCACAAAGCTGAAAGAAGTTTGGTGAACACTAATGTCATAAGATGCTCTTCCAAAAGAAAAAAAAATCGTTTTCAACTAAATTTGGGGAAAGCTTAATTTTAACTCCCTTATTAGAGGGTCAAAAGCACATCTGCATAGTAGAGACCAGTTGTAAAATAAAATAAAATAAAATAAAATAAAATGAAATAAAATAAAATAAAATAAATAATAAACAAACAAAAACACCCCAAACTGTCAATAGTGTTTCATGCACCATTTCCCATTTAACCATGGAAGTCTTTTTTCTTGCAACAACTTACAGCTCTTCAAGCATAACACTCTTTGGAAAATGTTGTTCTAGTTAGGAAAATGTTGAAATACGCTTCAATTCCTCATTTACTTGATGGGAAAACAAACATACCACCTTGGGCACAGGCATGAGAAGGGGGTTTTTCAAGTTGATCCATCAATTAGGATGGGATCTGATCTAACTTCCAGCCAAGGTCTCTCTCCTCTAAATGTTTCTGAAAATCACACTCCTCAAAAAAGCCTACCTGGTTTCTTGCCATTGGTAAATGATATTATGGAAGAAAATAGGGCAATGTTTTCTCCTCTGGGAGGAGTACATGTCACAAATCTAATCTGTTGATTTATCTTCCAACATGGTGCATCTCCTCTGGAAGATATGCCCTTGCCCCAGTGTCATCACAGGTTAAACCAGTAAGTGGGAAAGAATGACACAAGTGTCTGGCTATCCTGGCTTTCATTGTCACAAGAGATGAATTCTAGGGGCGCCTGGGTGGCTCAGTCGGTTAAGCGTCCAACTTCAGCTCAGGTCACGATCTCACGGTCCGTGAGTTCGAGCCCCGCGTCGGGCTCTGGGCTGATGATGGCCCAGAGCCTGGAGCCTGCTTCCGATTCTGTGTCTCCCTCTCTCTCTGACCCTCCCCCGTTCATGCTCTGCCTCTCTCTGTCTCAAAAATAAATAAACGTTAAAAAAAATATTAAAAAAAAAAAAAGAGATGAATTCTAGAAGCTGATACCTAACACAAGAGCCACTTGGGGTATACAAGGCTTTGGGCAAAAGAACAGAACTAGACTGTCTGGCTAGCTTTAAGAAAGTCCTAAGCAGCTAATGACTCCACAGTTTCACCTCCATTCACATGGCAAAGCATCATGCCTGATCAGATACTATCCAAGTCAAGGGTTATGTGAAATCAAAAGGACATATCCTAGCTAAGAAGTTTTGCTCAATGGAAATTAAATTGATGGGTTAAATACAACTAAGTATTTAAACAAAATTAAACATAGTACCTTTTCAAATTTTATGTTGTAATTTTAAATCCAAAAGGAATTGTCTGGATTTTTGTATGTGAAAAAGAGAAAGGTGTTCCTGTAGTCCCATCATTTCACAAACAAAGAAGTTAAGACTCATAAAATGATAGATCACACAACTGGTTAGGAAGGCATGACACAACCAATGGACTTAAAGCGCAGAATTCTTTTTACCTGTAAACACTGCCTCCTGAGAGTCATTGAGAGTGAAAATATACCCTCACAACAGGACCCATATTACTGGTCTTGGATTTAACATGTTGCTACCCCCTTTAAATTTTAAAAAAAAAAATTTATTTTAGATGTAGTTGACATACAATAATATATTAGTTTCAGGTGTACAACATTGTGATTCGACAATTAATACACTACGAAATGCTTACCAGAAGCATAGTTTTCATCTGCCACCTTACAAAGTTACTACAATATTATTGACTATATTTCCTACATTGTACTTTTCATACTCATGACTTATTTTTAACCGGAAGTTTGTACCTTTTAATTCCCTTCACCTATTTTGCTGTTCCTTTTTGTTCCTTTTTTTTCTCCCTTGATCCTTAGTATGTTCACTTTTTTCTCAGAACTAAACTTTCAGAAGTTGAAAATTAATGTATAATTTTTAAGAGAATCCCTGAGTTTGAAAACATAAACTTTTGGAGACTCACAAAATTGGTAAAAATGATGCTCAAAAATAAATGTTATGTTTGCCAAGAAGTTAAACAAAAAATGGTGTACAAGTAATTTTTTCTGTTTATATTAAAGTTATTGTAGAATTCAAGTATTTGCTGAGGCCACAGTCGTTTCTCCTCAGGCACTATAGGAGAGAAGCTTCCTGGTATGGGCCCAGAAAAGTGCCAATTTGCCATTATCACCTCCATCTCTCCAATCTACCTTTAGGTCCCATGCATCCATCATAGACATCAGTCAACAGGAAGCTTAGCTCTGTTCCCCTCATGTGCCCTGTCCCACCCACCCAGTCTGGAATCTCTAACTGTTCTGATGGATTGAGTCCTGGTTGTGGTTGACCAGGAAATGAATGGGACAGAATCCTAATTGCAAATTCTGAATAAGCCCGGCATCCCTGACATCATCTGGGGTCTCTGCAGAAATACCTTACCTCACCAGTGCTTTCTAAGACAGAGTTTTTGTCCCACTCCCAGATGGCTGAGGTCCTGCCTTCTTTTCCACAGGGAACTGAACAGTGATAAGGTTTCACCAATAGGATTTATGGCTCCTAATACTTTTATGGGCTGGGAATCTTGGGGCCTATGCTCTGGAGTGTCTGAGACTCTCACTATTGGCGTTTTCCCCTGCATGCCCCACCCCCCACCCGGGAGACCAAGCTGTGTGTCTCCTAGAGCAGACCCAGCCTCATATAGTTATAGGAAATTCTCAGCATAAAATCATGTTCTGTCAAAACCTATAAGATCTGCTAGGATCTAAATAAAAGCAATGTTATTACTAGAAATCCTATTCCCTGGTTGAGATGCTGGTAAGAAATCAGAATTCACTTCTTCATCACCCTCAGTCACGAATTTGAAAGGGAAAAACTTGCTTTCTGAACCCACTAAGGGAAAGAGAGAAGTGTTAAAACTACATCAAGAATATTTTGAGGGACCAATGCAACTCTACATTTGTGATGTGATTGCAGATTAAAGTCATAATGATAATTTGTGGTGACAGCATCAACAAGGGAGCAATCAGGTTAATGGCCCTCAGTCCTTTCTGTGTCACTGTCCTCTCTTCCTTCTAACTCACTATAAAGAAAGGGTAAAATAGATGAATTAACACGAGGGAGTAAGTGACTGTTCAGACTTACTAACCATCTCCAAAGTGTCCAGGGTATTTGTTCATTATCTCATAGACTGGTCTCTTTTGGTAGCACTTTCAATTTAACTACACTTTAAGCCAAACTTGGAACCAAACAGAGCTGAGATCCAGTCCAGTTTTGAGATTTACTTTTTGCATAGAACGAAGGAATAAAAAGGATAAATTATATTTTCACAACTGTAATTCAAAAAGAGCGTTTGCCTGCCAAAACATCTGTCAGGTTGAACAACCGTGGAACCGTAGACTGATCAATCACAGCCTGGGGGACTAGACTACAAAATGAATCTTGAGTTATGACAATGATATGATTTCAAATAGAGAAAATCACTTTTAATTCTTTTAGAACAATTTTATTTTTCAGAGGTTATAATGTTTGGATCTTCAGATAAATTCTCTTTCACTGTAGCTCTGGGTGTTTGAGTAATATTCTTGTTTTTTTATTTTTATTTTAGCATAAAACTGTTGGGCTTCTTTTAGGTTCCAAGAGATATCCTGAATACAGGGAGTGTGGCATTGGAATGTTAAGGTCGTTCATTGCCTTAGTCTCAACAGATCTGCCGTAAATAGGGAAAAGGGAATGCTCTTTAGAGATAGAACTTCCTTGTGACCACACAATCCTAGACAGATAACAGCAGGGTGGGAGACTGCTTCCTTGACTCTGAGGGATCAAGGGGCCCAGGCAGCAGACAGAACCCACATTATTAGATCTGCGAGCCATTTGATGGATCCTTGAATTTGGAGACAAGATGGCACTGAGCGGGGAGGCAGCCTTGGCGTCTAGATGGTGGCGAACTCCATTTCCTAGGATAGGACTGGGGACATAAAAGAGCCTTGGAGCTTGAAAGTGAGCTAGAAAAGGCAGTTTCAGAAACCTGCATTTGCAAACCTGTTTTTTGGTTTCTAGTATTTCCCCTGTGTGTCCTTGTTTGTTTCATTTGTGAATAAATGGTCCATTTTGAAAAGTGATGTGCCTCAGTTGTGATAAAAGGAACATACAAGACGAGACTCCTCTCTGACTACAACTCTAAGTGATGTTGCCCTCTTCATGGAGGCCAGCGAGAGAAGGGGAACAGTAATGGATGCAAGAGCATCCCAAAGAGAAGTTGAAAACTCAGCACAAACAGAGCTGGGAAGGAGATTTCATCACTCTTTAGCAGTGCCCTTAGCAGGATGTCCTCGCTAAAGATCACCAATACTAAGTAGAACCCAGGTGTGAGGCCTGGCCCCTAGAGATTGGCACTTGAGCTGAACCTTTCTCTGCAGGTAAAAATGGGGATATTTCTGTGAGAGGATCCCTGTCACTCTCACTCAGAGACCTTATCTATTCTGGGTTGGACAGACTTCTTCAACCAGGAAAGGAAAGACTCTGACCTATTGATTGTCTGAATCCTGGAAACGAATTAGTACAACTGAATACTGGGTAAGACCTCTGATTGGCATGAGTCTGATTGGACAATCCCATCCTATGCGTACATTCAAAGGCCATGGGCATTATTAGAGCCCTACAATTTGCAAAGTTTGGGATTAATTTTGCCTAGATCCTGAGAGAAGAGGCCTAAGCTGGCATCTGGGCCATTCTATGAGTGATGTAGATTCTAGAACTGAGTAGGAACATGATAAAAGGTACATTTTAGGAAAATGTATCTAAGAGTTTTCCTTCAATGGAGAATTGTTTCTTTCTGGAATCCTACTATCTCTTATTTCAAAGGAGGCTAGAAAATCACCATCACTCTTTCTCAGACATTGAGTCAATCCATGCCATGACCTGTGTGGTGGAATTTTTCAGTACTCACCAATAGGAATGCACTAAGTGTCATCACCAGATATACTTGGTATTTAGGAGACATGCACTGGCATGAAACATCTAAAGGGGTGAAAATAGGGAAAAGGTGGCCATTTTCCCCCAGGGAAATCTCTACACACATGAACTATTAAATTCCAAGTTGCCATGGCTGTAACTTTTTAAATTGAGTTTTAAAGTACCTCCCACCGCAGCAGAATAAGACTGAAAATATGTTCTCTCTCAGTCTTTGTAGCTCATGTTATTGCCTCTCCAGTTTAGTGGTATTTCTGAGTCAAAATCTGAAGTTTCTTGTGTTGAATCAAACGTCACGTACAAAGGACTTGTAGGATGACTCTCCACTCCGCGCCTAAGTTAGTCATCCCTGACCCACCAGCCCACATTCATTCTAGTCTCAACAAGCTTTTTTTCCTCTTTTCTTCAAATTATCTAAATCAGATCATGACCACCAGTGACATTTTTAGAGTCCACAGAGAAAGTAAAAAACTGGAAGGGAACTAGTGGCTGGCAATAAATAAATAAATAAATAAATAAATAAAGTAGATGTTCTCCTGGGGTGAAAGGAAAGAAAATACAAATCTACACAGATTTAAATTCCCAAAGAAATCAAGGGAAGACTGATGAGTATCTTCTGTTTAGAAGAAGCTCTTCCCCAATAAAGTGAAAAATCCATTTTCTTTAACTTGATCCCAATAGGGAAACGCCACTGAGGTCACTTTCAACAGATAGAAACACTCCACTGCCCAGAGGATATACTACAGTACAAATAGCTACTGTTTCTCATGTGTCTTGTTAATGTTTTCTGTAAACTCAAGTCCTATGCAATTACGTGGTATATTTCCTTCTAGGAGCTTAAGGCCCTTTATAAAGAGCTTAATGCTTTCAAGAGGGATTTCCTGGCCTCCTCCATGAAGTTCAGGTATTGAAAGAGCTGTCATGATCTAAACTGGCCTCTTGTTGTTCTCCTCTCCTGGATCAGACATCTCTTGTGTCACATTCTCTTGGAACCCTTCTGCTCCAGCAATTGCTGGAAACCAGCACCCTATGAACGTTCGAGACAGACTTTGCCTCAGCTGTACTGAAAACCTCTACTTTCTACCATGGGCTTCTCTGACAGGTGGTAAAGGACGCATGAGCACGTGAGCAACCTTAAAGTAGAAGGGACTTAACCCCTCATGATTTGTCCACTGGGGGATGTGAGCTGACTGATAAGTGTTCTCTCTGTACAGTAGACCTCTGGTTCTCAAATGTGAACATGCATAAGAGTCACCTGAAGAGTTTATTAGTACAATATCCTGGCTCCCTCCCCACTAAACATTCTGATTCAGAACCTTGGGAGACCTGGGGAAATGGATTTGCATGACTAACACAGTCAAGGTGATGTCAGTGCAGTCGGTTCCAGGGCCACACTTAGAGACCAATTCTGCCATGTATTCTATATAGTTCCTCAGAGACTCCTAGCCAATCAAGGGCCAGCCACCCACAGAAATGACCAATGTTTACTGTGCTTTTACATTGCCTTCCCTTTTCTATATTACACTTTCCCAGTCCCTCACTCCTTCCTGGGATCACTTCCCAAATATACTTCCTAAAATGTCCTTGCCTCAGGGTCTACTTTCAGAGGAAACTGAGACAAAGGCATGGACCCTTAACCCCTACTTGCTCTCAGCACTCCTATTAGACCTCACTGGGCCTTGTTCCCCTGGACAGTGTAGTGATGAATCCAGTCTTCCTCTTGCAGCAATAAAATATGACCACAACTAACAACCTGATTCAGCTCTTCATGCAATAGGGCTTCTCTGAGATCAGCTATTTAATGAGAGTTTGTGTTGTTACTGTTGTTTTGTGCATTTAAGTCAAAAGACTTGGTTTTCTAATTTTTTGGCTTTCTAATTTTTTTTCTGACACTATGTTGTCTATAAGCTTACCAAGGTCTCTCAGAATTTTCCAAAGGATCCCTCACTACAGGAACATATAGCTTTGTTTTAATAGTGACACCTTAGGTGCCTACTCAAAAGCTATTCCTCTCTTCTAACTAACAGTGCCTGTGTTCATGCAGTGTGCCCAGCCCCAGGGCACAAATCATGATCGGGGCTGATCCAGTCATGGCTATAGGGTAGCATACCATTGTCTAATGCTTATTTTCCCTTTTGCTGGTATGTATGTCAAATACTTAGTTATGGCCAATAAGAAATAAATAGAAGCTTGAGAGAACTTCTGAGAAACAATTTTTCTCCCCATTGAAAGAAGGAGATATAAGGACCTCTTCATATTGCCTCCCTGGGTGCTCCCACTGTTCCCTGCCTTCCAAGGCAGGCATGGTGCTTGAAGCAGTGGCAGCCATTTTGCAACCAAGTTGTTACAAGCTTAGGCATGAGGAGCCAACCTGCTAAGGATGACAGATCCGTTCAGTAAGGCACACACTGCCTGCCTCTAGACTTTTTGCTTTGTCAGATAATTGATGCTGCTATTGCTTGCATTACCACGAGTCAAGTTCCGTTATTTGCCTTCAGAAGTGTTCCTGGCTTATATGTGATGAAGGATGTGTATCCAGGATATATAAAGAGCCCCTGCAAATCAATAGTAAGAAGACAAACAACCCAATCAAAAAATAGGCAAAAGATTTTAACAGGCACTTCACCAAAGAAGCTATACAAAAGACCAGTAAACCTACGAAGAAGATACTCAATGTAACTGCTCCTCGGGCAATTGCAAATCAAAACCACAATAAGATCCTGCCACATATCCATCCGAATGGCTAAAATCATAAAGGCTGACAATACAAGTGCTGACAAGGAGGTAGGACAAGTGAAACTCTCTTCCTTTGCTCGCGGGAGTGTAAAATGGTGCAGCCACTTCGGAGGACCAATGTCAGCTTCTAACAAAGCTGATGCCTGCCTACAGTGCAGAACAATTTTAACCAGACCACAGCCCTTTAATCAAAACCACCCACTGCTTAGCACTGGCTACCCTCAGGACTGGACAGGAGAATCTCAGCCTCTCCAGGAGAACCAGAATTTTCTAACTCAAGTCTTAGCCATTCAGGTGGTACTGTCTCTTCATGTTGCATCTTTAATTCTTAGCATTTTATGCATGATACTCCCAAATGAACTGCATTAGTTCTTATGTGATTTAACTATTTTTGAACCTAAAATTGATTACTCAGGCTGGCGGGGATGGATGTAGTTATGCAGATAGTGAGTAAAAGTCTTTAATACCAGAACTTCTCTGGATAACCTAGGACTGTGATAAGCATTTACATTGCTTTAAAACTTCATTATTCCCTAATATATATATATATATATATATATATATATATTCATTTTATAGATTATAAACAAATATCTGTTTATTTGTACTGATTTTACAATTAAGGCCTTGGAGAATAAATACTGATATTCATAGATAACTCTTGCCTGTACACACACACACACACACACACACACACACACTCATTTTGGCCCTTTCATGTCATGGCAGAAAGCATAGCATACAAGGGCAGGAATGATCCAATAGAAGGAATATGTTGATGATGCTGAAGCAAGTGGGTGTAATTGAAGGAGCAACACTGTTGACTGTGGATGAGGGGGTGGAATCCAATGCACACGTGAAGGGTCTGGATTCACGGAGCATATGGACAGTCTATTATACAGGGAAGGACGGCTAAGTAAATGGGTAATAGGTGAGAAGGCTAGTGTATTTGGTGGTGGGAGCATGAAGAGATTCCCGGGCATAAACTGGGACTGTCCCAGGAAAACTGGGATATGTGGTCATCCTACTTATGACTCACTGACAGTGACAACTCTACTCCAGCTGAAGAACACTGATGACACCTGCCCTGCCGCTACCACCAGTCTTAGACCCGGAGTTCCACTGTTACCTCTGCCTCCAGAATGGATTCTCCACTGCCTCCTTCTGACTCATTAGCAACAATTCAAAGTCTGGGGTGGTGGTGTCTGATTGATTGAACCTTAGTCACACACCCACTCTAGCTGCAGGGGAGACTAGGAAAGCATCTAGCCTTTCAGCATCTAGCACCTTCTCTAGTAAAAGGAGGATTCTGCATCCTACCACCACTCCTGCAACATAAGAGGAGGCAGCCAAAAATTAGCAATTGTCCTCTACGGTCACCATTTCCTCATCCTTGACTGAGGCCTTGAAAAGCAACCAGCATCCTCTGGGTCTTTTTATTTAATCTTAAAAACATGATTAGGAGTTCAATTGGGGAATATTTGATTAATGATATAGATTCAATCAGAGTGCATTTACTACTAATATTGCAATAATTTCACATTGGAAGAGGTAACTGTGAACAATACATTCACTTTCTAAAATGCCAATTTTACACAAATAAAATCTATTTGAAATTGATTAACTCATAGCCACTGATATTTTCCAATAAAATATGAATGATTTAAATTATTTTTAATCAGTATTATAGAAGGCTTGAAGTTTTCATGGGTTTTTCCCATAAAACATTTTACCACTTCATGCCTCACTGTCCATTTATAAACAGGGTTGCTAAGGCTTCTCAGAGCTCGGACCATACCCTCTAATCAATACGCCCTGATTAGGTACAGCAATTCTCTGACTACAAAGACACTATAGGTCTGCTTTTCTTAAATACAAACAGATACTTGCTAACTTAAGAGCTACATGGCAAGGGTTATTTGGCATAATATTTGCAACGCAGAATTTCCTTTCAAAGTAATAACGGAATAAAAACAATAATATGTTCACTCGGTGCCAGACGCTATGTCATGTGCTTTGTATGGATTATGTCACTTAATCCTCACAACAGCCTTTCCAAGTGCATGGGATTATCAACATTATGTTATAGATACAAAAAACAGATCACAGAGGTTAGTTTTTTTGTACAAAGTTTTACTGCTACTAAATATTGGAGCCTAGATGCAGACTCAACAACCACACCCATGTGGCCATCTACTATGTACTACACACAGACACACACACACACACACACACACACACATACACACACACACAGACACTTTGTTTTCATTGTATAGCTAGGCTCCCAAACCAGCCTACAGAAGTAGATGAAATATAGGGGCGCCTGGGTGGCTCAGTCGGTTAAGCGTCTGACTTCAGCTCAGGTCATGATCTCAGAGTCTGTGAGTCCAACTTCAGCTCAGGTCATGATCTCACAGTCTGTGAGTTCGAGCCCCGCGTCAGGCTCTGTGCTGACAGCTCAGAGCCTGGAGCCCTCTTCCGATTCTGTGTCTCCCTCTCTCCCTGCCCCTCTCCCACTCGTGCTCTGTCTCCCTCTCTCTGTCAAAAATAAATAAACATTTAAAAAAACAAGTAGATGAAATATATATGTTTTCAGTTGTTAATGTATGAAATTATTGTGTACACACAAATTTTCTTTACAAATATCAAAATGCTTCAAGAGAAACCTAACCAGAGAGGCACAATTAGATCGAGTAGGCCTG
Source organism: Panthera uncia (assembly GCF_023721935.1). Taxonomy (NCBI): domain Eukaryota; kingdom Metazoa; phylum Chordata; class Mammalia; order Carnivora; family Felidae; genus Panthera; species Panthera uncia. The sequence continues at coordinate 23,199,121 of NW_026057586.1, forward strand.
CGCTCTTTAGGGGCCTACCAGCTGCCCAAATCTCCAAATGTCCTTCCATGTTTGTGGTAGGGGGGAAGTACCTCCTGATATGGGAATCACGCAGTACAGAACTCCCCAATTCAAATTATTCTCTGGATAAAAATACAGGGAACTAGACGGACACTGTATGGACCACATTCTCACCTCCTAATTTCCTTTTTGTTATTGCCCTGATCTAAATCTTCCTTCTCTACCACACCCTCAAGCTGTTGCTATTTTCCCTCCTAGAGCTTATGTCCCACAGGCTTGAGCACTGGGGAGATCACTCCTTGCTCCACATTGCTGCTCTCAAATTATTTGCCTCCTTCTTCTTTCAAAAGCTTCAACTCCTTTGATGCACATATGCCATCAGCTAGAGAACCAGCTTCCCTTTTTCCTTCTGTCATCCATACCAGCACTGAATGGAGTGCTTTGCTCACAGAGAGAAGAGACAGGGCAAGATCAGCTTCGATTGTGGGCATCAGTCCCCATGATCAGTGAGTCTTTCCTGGCAGCCAATGTGTTGTGTATTCCTCAGTGATTCTGACTCCAAGAAGCGGTGCTCAGAAGTGTTCGGGCTCCTATTGCTGGCAGCTGGCTTTGTGATGATCTTTGCTATCCTCCATGTAGCTGGAATCCTCCTCAGGCACTGGGAACCAGTGCGTGGTACTCTGCAGTTTCCAATCACATTTTAATGGCTAGAACCCAGTCACACGATACGCACTTAGATACAAGAAAGTGTGTTAGAGGGTAGACCTCCAGCAGCTACTTTCAGCGATGGATCTATATTATAGAAGAGGAGCTAGCCACTTATGTCACACTCCCAGAAGAAAACTCAGCAAGCACTGGTAAAGCAGTATTACAATCCACAGGACATTTTATTTTCACAAAAAGTGTGCACACACACACACACACACACACACACACCACATAAAATGAGATTTGACTCCTCCTAGAGACATTTCAACAAAAATTGAAACCTTAAGCTGAAGCGTATTTCAGCCAGGGGAATTCTGGCTGCCAGTGACTTCAGCGACTCACTTGGCAGTGTGCACGGGGAGCTGGGGGGCTTCTTTGTGGTTCTGACACCTCAGTGCATGGAGCTTCTGCCAACACACAGGTCAGCCCTGTCAGGCACTCCCTAGGCGTTTGACCACAGAGACAATTGTGAAAAACAAGAACAAAGAAAAAAGTAATGCTAGGGTGCCTGGGTGGCTCAGTAGGTTAAGGGTCTGACTTTAGCTCAGGTCGTGATCTTGTGGTTCTGAATTCAAGTCCCGTGTCGGGCTCTGTGCTGACAGCTCAGAGCCTGGAGCCTGCTTCCGATTCTGTGTCTCCCTCTCTCTCTGCCCCTTCCCTACTCATGCTCTGTCTCTCTCACTCTCAAAAATGAATAAATGTTAAAAAAAAATTTTTTTTAAGTAATGCTACATCAAGGTCCTGCAACTGGTGTGCACTAACTTCTAAGGGTATCTGAACACTTGCATGAACTTTATGCAATCCAGTTTCCCATTTTCTGAAATGGGAGGAACAACCCAAACCCCAGAGCAAGCATAATATTGGGAGGGAGCCACAATGACTCCAATAATCGCACTGAGAGTTCTTTGCAGTCTTGTGCTTCAGTGTGTTTTCAGACCCAAGGACATTGTTGTTGCCAGCTCCGTCCCCTTAGTAAGATACCTTCACTAAACACCTACAAGGGCTGGCACATAGGTTGGGTCCTTTTCCAGTAGTATCTGGAGAGGTGCTGGCTCAGGACCCTTTTTTTTTTTTTTTTTTTTTTTTTTTTTTTTTTTTTTTTTTTTTGGTCCGAGGAACATCTGGAACTAGAGGATGTGATTAATAAAGACTGAAACACATCATCATCCAAAAGGCAATCTGGAATAAGAGTGCTCAATCTAGACATGCCCCCTTGCCCTTTTGCTTTCTTATGACTTCCTCCCTCACACACCCATCCCCAGTGGTTTTCTTTCATTGCCTTGTTTTGCACCAAAGAAAACAGGAGTATGCTGGAAAGGCAAATCCAATATTCTTGATTGACTGACAAAAACAATAAAATGTTAACTGAAAACTATCTGTACAGCAGAAGGTAGATAGTACCCAAAGCACATGGCTAATCAAGGTCTGGCTCTTCCTCAATATCCATCTTCATGAATCTCTGAAAGATGTAAGTCAAAGGTGGTGATGCTGCTTTCTGTTGTGAACCACTGACCCATTGAAAAATCAATGGAGGGCCACAAACAAATAAAAAGCAACCTAGTTCTTTATTTCCCTTGGAGAAAGAGAAAGTATTGAACTCAGCTGCTTCCTAAATTATAAATAAGGAGGCCATGGAACAATTCAATAAAAGAATAACAGGGAAAAGAACGAAGAAAGAAAGACTTATAAGACTTAGCAAAAAAAGGCAAAGTTAACTCTTTTTAACACTTCCCTTGAAAGCTAATTATCTTACTAATATTCTTAATTTTTACATCAACCTTAACATTTTAGCACAGTGGCTAATAACCAGACAGTGCAAAGCAGAATTACCTGTGATAAGTAGCAAAAAATGTGTATTCAGGGGCTTACCAAAAGGTTTCGATTCATTAGGACTCTGTTGTGTATATGGGTGATTCTCATACAACATTCTGGTTCAGACATTGGATTTAGCTTATGCTTTCAACAAGTCAGCTCCATCAAACACACAGGGGTAAAGAATTCTACTTCTCTATACCAGCATCAACATCATGGTCCACCATTTGACTTGATTTGGCCAATGAAATGTGGGCAAAATGTTTTGTAGCACTCTGAATCAAAGCAGCTCATAATTCATTAGCTTTTTCCCCTCTGTCACCACGATTAGAATGTCCCAGAAAGAGGCTGCTCCATACTCCTGGATCCCACGGCAAAGAATAACGATGCAACTGACCTTCAATGAACCTGTAGCATGAATAAAAGTAAGCTTTTGTTTTTGTAAATCACTGAGATTTTGAGATTGTTACTGAAGCATAATCGAGCCTATCCTGACTGATACAGCTACTCCCCAAAATAAAATAAATGTTTGACCTTTTTCATGGGTTGGATGATTTCTATCTCTGCTTTAAGTAAAGAAAGGAACTAACACTTATTAAGTGACTACTACCTGCCTGGTGCTTTACATAGTGTCTTTTCAGTTTTATGACAGCCCCATGAGGAAGAAAGCATTCTCTTCATTTTATAAACAAGGAAGCTCTGACTTAGAAAACAAGTAATGTGCCCAACTTGAGCAGTAAGTGATTGATCTTGGAATTGAACCCACCACACACATTTATTCTCAAACCCATACTCTCCACCACAGAAAACTGCTCAAAATATACCTACTTCCATCATTCTGTCTTTTTTCCTTTCTGCTCTACCAGGGTTTCTGTTTATGGTATTAGAAAGGAAGGCTTATATCAAGGAGAACTGGAAATGAACGTCTTAGGAAGTGAGAAAGAGAACACTAACTCTGAGCCAGCCCCAATGCAGAGCACTCACTCTGGGGTCCCAGTAATGGACCTCATAGCACGGGTTTGAAACAGACGACTGTTGGGAGCATGTCTTACATGCCAGCAAAAAAAATGCCGATAATTAAATGAAAATGAAATCATCAATGCAAATTGCATTAAAATGTAATCTAGCTTACTTATTTCACAAAGAAAGAGGATGCTGGTAGCTGATTATAAAATATACCCAAAGAGCTTTGATTTATTGCTGAAGGAATTACATATTTATAACTCCTTTAAAAATAAATTGTCATGCAAGTGTCATGCTGGGTTCTGCATCTCCATTGCTCCCAAAATAAACATGGGAGTGCAGCCCAGAGTAAGCTGCAACTCCCCAAGAGCAAAGCCTTTCTCATGATCTATCAAAAGGAGGCCAGGGAGTCAAAGCTGCCCTTCCATTCTGCAGAGCGATCTTCTCATTCCATTCACCTGCTGAGCCATGTGCTGCAGACAAGAGTGAGAACACAGTCATGAGACTGTGACACTCCTCCCCAGGCAGGACGTGACTGAGAGCAAAAGGTCACACAGTTCTTGAGATAATACAACACACAAAAAACACCCACCCCTTCACTCACTCACAGCATATAAGATGTGATGTGCCTGCAAATAAATATTTACACTGCTTTCAAGAGTAAGAGTCACCCGAGGTGTCATTTCTACCATAACACAAAGCAGAAGGATTTGGCTTTATCAGCACCCAACACTTCTCCGCGCATCACCAGCACCAGCTCACTGCTCTGTAAAAGTGGGTAGTTCGTCCCAGATTAAGCCTTTCTCCTCTTTCTGAACTCATTCTCCCACTTCCTAAGACCCCCAACATTCAGTTCTAGCATTTATTTAATACCAGGACCTTACTCACCTGATCTGACCTCCCAAGGTTCTTATCTCATTCATAAACATCATAGAAAGAATTTGTCACAAAACCTCTCACTCTCTCTCTCTCTCTCTCTCTCTCTCTCTCCAGGAATGATCACATGAGCCATTTCATTATCTCCTTGATGCAGACATCCACCATCAGGTAAAGAAGAGGTTTGAGGAGAAAGGCTCCTTCATTCCTCCCAGGCAGTCCCCTGCTTTGCTGATAGAGAAAGCTAGTCTGATCTCTGCCTTTATCTCCAGGCACCAAAACCTCCACTGTTTGACGGGTCTCAAATTCCCCAGATGCACACAGTGCTTTGATTCAGTCCTGGGGGAAGCCACAGGAACACTGAGAAGTAAAGCATCATAGGTAAATTTGCTGAAAAATCAACTCTGAATGTCAGGAGTTGCAGGTTTTAGACCAACCTTTGTTTTGGATGAGCTGTGCTATTGCCTTGACATGAATTCTTGCTGTCTCAGACTTCCCCATTCTGTTTTCCTGCCTATGTCTTTATTTCCTTTATTAACCATTATCTGTTTGAAAGTTTTCACTGAAATCCAGGTCAAAAAACACCTCTGTGTGAAACGTTCTCTGATTTCCCTCTTTTTAGGATCACCCTATCCAATAGATTTGGCATTTTGGTATGTAATTACTCATGGTCTGGTATCGTTTAATTATTTCCCATTAGAATGCCATACTTCCTAGAGGGGAAGTGTGAGATTTGCTATCTGCAAAGCATTCCTCCTTCCTGTGAGGAAGATCCTGTCTTCCATTCTAAGGTGGTTCTGCTCCATCCCTATGGTTGGGGTGGGACTAACCTCACACCCCACCACCACCACCACCCAAGTGTGGACAGCAGACCCAGATTTGGCTAATCAGTGAAATTACTTCCCTTCTCAGTGAGTGTTTCTGGAATTAAAAGTAACCTAAGATAGGATCACTTCTGGAGCCATTTTCCCAGAGAGTTCAGGACTGTAACAACAGTGTAGCCCTGGGACAGCCAGCAGCCATGATGCTAACATGTGAAGCATACCAAAGTGAGGTGAGTAGAGCTGAGCTATGGGAAGAGCGGATACTTCTTGATACCTCTGGATCCAGCCATACATGGAGCTAAATGTATTCCCCTGGAACTTAACTTTTACATGAATTAATCCTTTGTTTCTTCTCAGTTAGTCTCAGTTGACTTTCTGTCACTTGCAACAGTAAGAGTCATCACTAGCACATCTCCCCAATCTAATTATAAACTTATGTTATTAATCTTATACTTCTTTGTATTATTTTGCAGGAAAATGAAGTGGAAACAGCCTGGACATTGCTCCCCATATTTGAGGACACAGGCGTATTTGAATAGAAGAGAATAGTTAGGAATAGTGCCTCGCTTTCTGGAACACAACATGAACAGGCCAGACATATTGTAGTACAAGTGGCAAGGCCCTTAGAAAAGAACCAGTTGGGCCTGCTGGCAGGGGGTGGGGGAAGGGGGGGTGTGGGGGGTGTCAAAGTCTCTATAATACAATAATGCAAGCGTTTAATATTTCAGAACAAGGGAGGTTAACTCCACATTTGCCCTAGAATTCTTATTTCCTCATGTGATATTAAACTATGTTGTCTTTCAGAACACTCACTTTGGTCCAATGTACTTGCTTTATGGGTAAACAATAAGGAAATGAGAGGTAGCTGTGGAGACTAGAATTCACTCTTCCCAAACGATTACAGTTAAGTCAAGGAGCACACTATTAAAATCTGGCTAAAGAATGGAGCATTTCATTTTACAAGAAATTGAGGAAACAAAGATCCCACCTTTGCTTCCGGGGGCAAAGTGGGAGGAAAAAGGCCTTTCTCACAAAAGCTGAGGGTGGAGAGACCCAGTTTGATGAGTTTAAAAGGATAAAATACAGGAAAACAGGGAAGAAGCAAAGATAGGAGAGGGAACATTCATGGCATATCCTCTACTCCAAGGTCTAAGCCTGAACTAGCCTTCGGAAGTATGGTATAGAAAAATCAGTTCTGCTGCAGACAGATTCAGTCTCTGACATTCTAGCCCTCTAGACGTGTACTGCTAAGACTCTTTTGTGTCTTTTCGCAGCCTAGACATTTTGATCTGGGGAAGTCTGGTGAGGTGGGAAAGGACCCTCATCTGGTTGTCTTGCATGGTAGAGACACAGTAGAAGACCTGCTCAGAATACACAAGGCAGTAAGATCAGATTTCTAATTAGTAAGCCCTTCCTCCTCAGGCTGGCATAGACTACCCCTTAGAGAAAAAAAGAAAGGACAGTGCTGGATCAAGGTCATATGCTACAATGCCCAGGAACGACTATTTGTTCTATTGACATTTAACCCATGCCATTCAGTAAGAGCTGGAGGTCTGTATCTTTATTATTAATGTTCATCAGAAATTCGGTTCTCTGAAAACAGTGTTGCTGAGTTGTTTGGTGTTTCCATTATAGAATATTATAATGTTTTTACTGAATGGGAAAACACCCCCACAGAGAAGTATACAGTAATGGTATGTTCTTAATCACCAGAAAACCATTGAAAGAAAGAACACTCAATGATTTGGAAAGGGAAGAGTAAGAAGAAAAATAGAGGTTTAAAATATGGTATATTAGAGAATCTACTTTTTGTACCCTTTTTTTCAGGATAAAATAAATTGAAAGTCACAATTCAAAGACTAGGTCAAAGTAACCACTCTGGAAACAACAAAATTCATTATTGGAAGATAATTATTGTATGATAATACTAAAAATGACAGGGAATTCAGGAAAATTACAGTTATCCCAGACTCATACCCAACGAAACCAGACAAATGGGTCATTCAAAAGCTCCCACTTGGAAACTACAGCTCTGGTATGCTCAATTTTCGGTGAACTTAATAGGAAGTCTTGGAGAGCACACTGAAATACAAGTAAAAAGAATTAAAGTTTCATCTTATCTCTGCTACTAATTACCCCTGTGACCTTGAATAAGCCATTCAAAGTCCCCAGAAATCAAACAAGATGATCTCTAAGGGCCTTTGAACTCCGACCTTCTATGACTAAGTGGAAACTAATTTAGGTTACAGGAGAAAATCTCAAACTTAGAAAAACTGTGAGTTTCACAGTAACATGTTGACTGATAAAAATCCAAGGGCAGTGATTTTATTGAAATTACAATAAAAGCCACGATTTAATAAGTACTTACTACATGCCAATCCTTTACATATGTCATCTCCAATCATTAAACTTAGAAAGATATATTATTATCTCTATTTTACAAGTCTAGAAACTAAGGCTCAGAGAATTTAGGTAAACTGCCCAAGATCTACACAATTATTAAAAGTTGGAACCAGGATTCAAACACAGATCTTATTCTTACTGTATCACTTGTGTCTCTTTTTTACTGTAGCTAACTGCCAATTTTATAATTTACTATGTAAGAAATCACACAAAAAGTAAAAGGAGGGGCGCCTGGGTGGCTCAGTCGGTTAAGCGTCCGACTTCGGCTCAGGTCATGATCTTGCGGTTTGTGATTTCGGTCCCTGCGTCAGGCTCTGTGCTGACAGCTCAGAGCCTGGAGCCCGCTTCAGATTCTGTGTCTCCTCCTCTCTCTGCCCCTCCCATGTTCATGCTCTGTCTCTCTCTGCCTCTCAATAACAAATAAATGTGTAAAAAAAAATTTTAAAAAAAAGTAAAAGGAAATTTCTGAGATCTATGATGTGATGAGAAGGACCATAACAGAGATGGATAGCTGACCACCAAAAATTTGTGCCCATCTGTAGGAGGAATGTTGCCAGAAGACAGACTCATAGCCAAATAATACATTTCCTAGTACAACCCCACTTGCTTTCAGGTGGGGCCATGTGGCTGCCTTTTCAACAGAATATGAAGGATGTGATATTTTTCACTTATAGACCATTATTTTTGAGAAGTACACGGGACTCTCACAAACCCCCTCTCCCCAGAAGACTAGAGCAGAGAACTCCAAAGCCATGGCGGATGTCGCCACAAGACGGAAATAGACTGAGTTCCTGAATCACTGTGTGAAAAAGATCAGCCTGCTGTCGAGGAAGAGCTATATTCAATTATCACCTTAGTGAGGAAAGCACTTTTATTATGTAAGAGACTAACATTTTGGGGTTCATTTCTTACATCATCTAGCATTTCCCTAATAAGACAGGGTGCCAGATAAACTACACAGTGATCTCCTCGTCTCTTTGCCCCTGGTATATCCCAGTAACATAATGTTTCTCAACCTGAGTGTTGAGGACAAGTCAGTGAGTTGGGGAGGGAGGTCGGGGAGTTGCTATTCCATGTCTTAAAAGGACAGGGAAGGGGATAGAGAAACAGTGTGTCCAGTTGCCCCAGCCCATTCACAAACTCATCCCATCTTGGTAATTAATTCCCGCACATATATATATTCGGTAAGAATGTCTTGGTAATTATGATATGTACCAACATACACACTGCACTCAGCTTCATAACACCCAGCCATGCATATCAGTTGAGACACATTGCCCCTAATATTTGAAGATCATCACACCCTTGGGTCAACCCTTAGCCAATCTTTAAAACCAATCCTATCCTCATGCAGAGAAATAGAAGAAGGACCAGACCAGCACTTCTGTGGTTCTCCATTAGATTGGCTTGCTTACTATGTTTGTTTCCTAGGGACGTCATTACCAATTACTATAAACTGGGCAGCCAAAACCAATATACATTCATTCTCTCATAGTTCTAAAGCCTATAAGAGTCTGAAATTAAAGCCAGTTGTTTCTCTCTGAGGACTATAAGAGACATTTTGTTCCATGACTCTTTCCCAGTTTCTGGTGGTTTCTGACAATCCTTGCCTAGTAGGCACACGACTCCAACCACAGCTTCTGCCTTCACGTGGACTTCTTCCCTGCATCTGTGTCCAAATTTCTGTCTTCTTATATGGACATCAGTCATATTGGATTTAAGGCCCACCTTCATCAAGTGGAACTGTTCCCAAACTTGTAGATAACATCTATAAAAGACACTATTTCCGGATAAGATCACCTTCGTAGATACCAGGGGTTAGTCTTCAACACATATTTTGGGGGGACACAATTCATCTATTGCAGCTACTAAGGCAGTTCTCATCATATCGCCAGATTTTTATAACTGGCCTACTACAATCTAATCTTCTAAAATTAAGCCTTATTGAACAAGGCTCCTTGGAAGAAGGTTCAAACCTTATGCCCCTGTGCACAGGTTCCAGCCCTAGCATTCTCGTGTGTGCTTTCACCAAAACTGGGGTCCTGCCTCTGCAAGACCAACCAGAGTGTCTCTTCCTGCCTGCCCCTGGTCTCCTTTATACAGACTCTAGATGTCGGCCTGCTGCACACCACACTGTCACTTTGAACGGACTCCTCATTCATCCACCCTAGCCATTACTAATGGACTGGACTTTCCACTCTTCGTCAGTTTGACAAACTACCCCCATCCCTATAGCCAACTAACCTCAATGGAGATCGGTCCCAGGCCCAGAAAATGCACCTGTGATCTGGGGAGAGGGAATTTGGGAGAGGGAATTTACTCGAGGAAGAAGAGTCAGGAATGAGATACCAGACCCAGGAAAGTGCTGAAAGCAGACAAAGCCCCTTGAGGAGAGCCCAGAATTTGCTGTTGTCATGGAATGTACTGCAGAGTATGTACTGAAGAGTCTGAGCTGTCATGCGTGTACTGAAGCATCTTTGTAGAGGATGGTACATGTGGGCTGGGGAATATTCCCAGTGCGATTACAAATTCCCAGTGTCTGGCACAAGTAAGGATATGCAGTCACCAGAGGCCAAAGCAGAGGAGTGGTCAGAAATGCAGGAAAACTGGCACGAGTTGGGGAGAATGCGGGTATCCGAATGCAGGGAAGGAGGTTAGGAATCCCATAAGAGCAGTGTAGAACATTGCTTCAGGTGTTTGTGTCTAGTCATGTTCTGTGGTAAATCTGATATGAGGCAAGTTTCTTGCTCATGTACTTCTTGTTGGGGCAGAAACACATTCCAAGGGATGGGCAGCCCTGGGCCCATGGAAGAGGGCATATGGATGAAAACAGTAAAAATAGAAGCACAAGACTTTTTAAAGCCAGGAGATCATCTTCAGTTCCCTTACTTTACAAATAAGGGACCAAGTTCCATTTGCCTATTATAACCCAGGGGAGAGACACACACATGCAGAGAGAGAGAGAGAGAGAGAGAGAGAGAGACAGAGAGAAGGAAATAATTTCCTGCCTCAGTCACTTTCCTGCCTAGTTGCTAACTAGGAATCATATGCAGATAGAACTACAGGCAACCTCATTGCCTTCCAGAGTGTTAAGTTGCAGGCTCTGATACGAAGAGATGCCTTGCTGGAAGGGGACTTTCCAATGGACTCTCAGAGATTCCAGTTTGGAACATCCAAGCCTAACTATTTGGAATTTATAAAGCTGACTCCTCTGCTTACTAGTGGGTGGCTTCAGTGGCAGCATCTGGTTTGGGTGGAATCACCTTCTGCCCCCAAACGGTGCAGAGAAGGTTTGAGAGCAAGGACTGAGCAAAAGAAACTCTTCCCGGTCCCATGGCCCCAGATCCTGCTGAGAAGCCTGTACTGCTTTCTAAGATGTACTCGAAAAGGAAGTCCCGGGACTGGGGCAGCAGGAGGCCCTCCTCGAGAGGCTGGGCGGTAATCAGACCCCACTCATTAGCAAGCCCAATTCTCAGGACAATCAGAGCGAGGAATTTTCATGCTCACCTGTCGTGTTGAATCAATCAGCGTGACAAGCTTGTTAGACTCGTGTCACAGCGGGGCCAAGCTGCCTGCCAACCCATTCTTGTGAGAAGCTGCTAAAAAATGAAACAAAAGCCCCCCCCCCAAAAAAGAGCCACAAAGCCAACAAACTGTGACAGTGTGAAGGGACAAGGACCCCCCCCGCCCCCAGGGACCAAGGGCAACTTTTCAGAGTTGGGCCAAGCCTGTACCTTGAGTCCCTGAGGCAACCTGTCACCTGCTCCTCAAAGACATATGACATTCAAGCACGTTGGCCCTTTGCGAGAAGTGCAGGTAGTGTGTCTGAAGAAGGGCCTCTTTATGCCTTGGCTGCTGTCAGGGTTCAGTTTCCCCATCCTGCAGGGGACTAGACGCTCTCCCTCAGTTCTGGACTCCCCACCAATCTCAGCACAACCAGGACATTTGAAGTTAATAAAATTCAGGTGCTAAGAGGCAAAGTTTTAAACAGGTCACTCCAACTCTCTGCCTATCTGACTTCATTTTTAAAAAGCTTCATTCCCAGAGGGTCTGGTAAGCAGGGTGTCACAATCAGAGAGTGCACTAAGAGAGGACTTCGGGAGTGTTGGGTCCAGCCCTGTCAGTTCTCAGAAGGGAAAACTGGGGTACTATAATAGACTGCTAAAAATATAACATGTGCCAGATATATTATGCTATATAATACAATGTTTAAAGGGGTAACTTTTGAAACTTTAAGAGTAAAGATGACAAAAGTCACATAGACGCAGGGTGTGGCTAAAACCACCTGACATTCCTGAGCTATTCAATAAGGGAGAGGATTAGTTTGCTAAGGGTCACTGTGACGAAGTTCTGTAAACTGGGTGCCTTAAAACCAGAGAAGCGTAGTCTCTCGCTGTTCTAGGGGCAAGAAGTCGGAAATCAAGTTTTCAGCAGAGTTAGTTCCTTCTGAAAACTCTGAGGGAGAATCTGTTCCATGCCTCTCCCACATTCTGGTGACAGCTGGCAATCTTCAGCGTCACTCCGATCTGCCTCCATCATCTCATGGCATTCTCCCTGAGGCTCTTCACATCATCTCCTTCTGTGCACGTGGTTTCCCCTCTTCATGTAAGGAGCTCAGTCATATTGTTCAGGGCCCACCCTGATCCAATAGGACCTCATCTTAACTTGATTAGATCGACAACAACAGTCACAGTCACAGTACCATTGGTCAGGGCTTCAACTTATCTTTTGGTAAACACAACTGGACCCATGGCAGGCAGCAATATCTTTCCTGACTACTTATGCTTGAGGATAATAGATGTTAAAGGACTTTGAAAAACACACAGTTTGTATACACACTTTTAAACATTGTAAACAAACTGCATGTTTTTCAAAATCCTTTGCCATCTATTTTCCTTAAAAGGAAGGAGAGGAAAACATTTCCCCTGAACCCCAATCCACATCCTCCCTGAGCAGAAAGAATCCACATCGCTTCTTCAGAAACCCAATCTGTGTGTACATAATGACTAGTGATGACAAGGCAACAGTCTTCCTTAGGTGAAGTTTGATTTCTCAATCACTTATGCTTTAGGCAAACACAACTGATGCCCCAGACACCAGTGGTCTGCCATCTTTTAGGAAGAGTGAGGTCCCAGAGAGAGAGTTGTGAAGGACTCGACAGGAATCTGATGACTGGAAGTAAACCAGGTTCCTTTCAAGGACCGTAAAAGATAGGAAAAGTCTTGCATTTCTACCCCTGGCACTTTCCTTCCTGAATCTCAACCATTTTTGCCAGTTTTCTGTAGCATCTCAATAACTCCCTGGGGCCTTGATGAGATGAGATGCTCAAGGTTCAGACCACCTCACCCACTCAAGGTAGTTAACTGGCAAAAACCAGGACCGGGGGTGTGGAATGTCCCACTTTTCAGGTTCATTTACTGGTTTCACCTCTATAGAGAACTGAGATTTTCAGAAATGTAATTGAAAAGGCAGAGTCTGACTGGTTTCTGGGTTTGGAGTGTAGATAAGAATGCCAAAGTTTAGGGGAAATTTTCAAAATGGATTCCATAAGAGATGGAGTGAGCCTAGTAATTCTAAATGAGTTTTGGCTTCAGCTTATAGACTTACTGCCCATTAAATGAAACTTTTCTTAGGAGGAGTCAGATTTTAAGTTGAACTCATTATAGCTTCCACAGAGTGAAACAAGGTTTGGAATACAAGGTTTGACTGAAAGACCAGGAGGCCATTTGGTCTCCTCCAGATCATAAGTAATTAAATATGTGGGGTGACCGGCCTCACTATCTCCCAAGCACTGTGGAGGTCACATGAGAAGACCATGACCCTGTCTCTTCCCTCAAGGAGTTTAGAATATCCTGGGGAGATTTGATTCATGTATCTGAAACAAAGAATTTTAAATGATAGCATAAAATATAGCACTAAATAAAATATAATCAAGGTTACAATGTAGGAGCCACAGGCCATCCATGTAAGGAAGGACTGATAAGGAATGACTGATTTTATGTGGAGTTACAGGGAAGAGTCTCCATGGAGTCTTGCCTGTTCACCCCCCACTCACCTGGCTAAGGTGTCTGAAAACCTTCAGCCTGAAGCTTCAGAACAATGCCAACCATTATCCCAATTTTTCTCAACTTTTTGGCCACAACACACAGTAGCAAAAATACTTTCTTATTGCAACTCGATACACACAAAAGCATCCAGAAACAGTACAGTTCTGGATTCGTTCCTTTTGCTTTTCTAGATCCATTCTCTACTCTTTTCCAGGTGATGCCTATGGATCCCATCTGTAAGCTCTCTTGCCCTCCTGCCAAAGGTAGGTTTGGCCAATGGGAGGCACCAGCGGGACATGCAGATGGCAGGAGGAGAGCGGGGAGGGACATTGTTTTATGCTGGTTCCTACCTGCCAGCTTGCTGTGGGATGTCCACTTCCTTCTTGCAAAGATCACAGCTCCTGTCAGGCATCCCTCTCCTTACAGCATTCTGGAAGCTCGCTTTCTGTTTACATCTCCAGGCCTAAGAATGATAAAGTCTCTATGCTATTATCAGGCCCAGATGCTGAACCATCTTTCGCTGCTTTTGCCTTTGTAAATAGTCTTTTTATTAAACAGTCCTCAAGTTATTCAATTTGAGTCTCATCTGTTTCCTGACAGTACCTTGCTGATTCAAATCCTTACCCTGACCACATGTGATGCAATCTGATGTTCTTTATTCCATTCTTTCAAAAAAATCCAAACAAACCCTTGTCTCTCACTTAATTGATTTCATAGCCAATGGGTAGTGACCCATAGTTTGAGAAACAATATTCATTTTCATCAAAAATAACTTAGCTTGTTATTCTAACATGTTCTAACCATATTCCCATCAGTGGAATGTCTGGAATTAGTCTTACGGCTGAGAGAGCTCCTGGCCAAGCAGGCATTCATTGATCTGCAGCCTGTCCTTTATTTATACCTGGTGCCCTTTTGAAGGTTTCATCCCTATAACTGGGCTTCTTTCAGTCCTGATTATTGGTGTCACCTGGTTCCTAGTTGGCCTGTAACGTCTCCTGAGTCTAACCCCTATGGCCTGGTGTATCAGTTTCCTAACTCTGCTGTAACAAATTACCACAAACTGAGTGGCTTAAAACAACATAAATTCATTCTCTCACAGTTGTAGAAGCCAGAATTCTGATGATTCAAGTTATCAAAGGCTCTAGGAAAAATTCTGTTCTGTCTCTTCCAGCTTCTGGTAGTTGTATGCATCTGGGGCCTGTGGTTTTATCACTCAAATCTCTGCCTCTGTCTTCACACAGCCACCTTCTCTCTGTGTCTTTCCTTCTTTGCATCTCTTATAAGGATACTTGGCCTCAGATTTAGGGTCTACCTGGATAATCTAGAATGATCTCATCTCAAGATCTTTAACTTAATTACATCTGTAAAAAGCCTTTTTGCAAATAAGGTCACTTTCATAGAGTCTGTGGAATTAAAGAGTAGACCTATCTTTGGGAGTCATCATTCAACCCATCACACCTGGAAGCATGACAAACCCATAGTTCTTGTAAGCTCCCTTGCATTCAACTTGGATAGACCCTCAAGCCAAGGCAATGGCAACAACCTCTCTAGAAGGATCACCATAGTTCAGAGACTGCTGGGTATGACCAAGCATCAATACCTACAATGCCAGATCAGGCTTTGAGCCATTATATTTTGGACTGTTAGTCACATTGTTTGGCCACTAATTACCTACATGGGTCTGTGCCTCTGCTCTGGCAATACCAAGCCACGATTTCTTTTTCTCCTGACCAGCTGACCCCAGGCAGCATGAGCCATTAAACCACAGAGCAAGTGATGTGGGCCCTGCAGAATGGAAACATTTTGAAAACTGAGCAGAAAGGTGGTAAAATGTGGGGAAAAGCATGGACGAAGACACAAGATGGCCCTACTCTTTAATCAAGCAACAAATCTGATTTGAAGCTCAAGACAGCAGTAGCATCCTTTTTAAATTTCTGTGAAAGCAAAAGAAACGTCTTCCCTGCATGACTCTCAGCATTTCTGGGTACTCATCTCAGACACTGCAAAAATTGCTCCCTGCAAAAATAAAACAGTGCTACTGGTTTCTTTCAAAGGTTATGTTATGAAATTGACTGTTCATAGGAGTCTTTCTCCATCTTCTGTTCAGGAGCACTGGACCATATCCATCCTCTGTGCTAGGCACTGTCCTTTATAAGTCAACATGCTCTTATTTACTTTGCTGTCATATCTGATTTTGTGAAGCTCAAAGTGGCATACACAGCACTCAAGATAGTCGGCATTTTCATGAGCTTTTAGACTATATCCCATTGTCTAAACCTAAAACTCAAGAAATGAATTCAAAGCCTAATAATACCAATAGTCTCCTTTGGATTTATTATACATCAAGCCCACAAGACTCGGATAATAAATACAGGCAGTGCCAAGTAATGACAATACAGAGATGGCTCTTGCCTGAGCCTTTTGAATGTTATCAGTTGAAGAAAGCCATGGTTTTCATTTTGCTAATCTCAACAGAAAAGAGTAAATTGGCCAAGTCAGAGAAGAAAGCCTCTTCCCCTATCCTGTGGAATGAAGACTACCCAGTACTGCCCCATGTGGGAAATACCTCATGTGAAAACTGTTAAATTAGATGAACAGGATGTGATAGTTTCCATGAAGATAATCATGGCCATCCCCAAGTTTTGGGGCCACTTACATTGGTCTGCTGTAGCCCACTGTGAGAAGCAGAAGTTATCTGGGCCCTGGGTTATTTCCCTTTGAAATACCTTTACCTGGCTTTCCATGACTGGCCATTAGCAGCATCGTCAATGGTGCAGGTAATACAATGGGAATAAACAAAAAAATAAATGAGCTTGACATCTGAAAGTATGGATTTGAGTCTTGATTTTATTACCTACTATCTAGTGAACCTGGGCTAGCCATGGAGGAGCTCCCTGAGCCTCTATTTTCTCATCGTAATGTAGGAATAATAGTAATCCTTCATTTATGGAGTTGCTCTGAGAGCTAAATAAAAATAGTCAACAAGTTTTTATTGAGCAACAATTATGGGCCAGGTACTGTCCTAGGCATTAGGGTATATGGGACAAAACAGACTAAAAAGTCTTGTCTTCACTGAGATTACATTCTAGTGATAGAATATAGACAATAAAGTATTAGGGTTTTTTCCCCATTTTTCTATCAAATAACTTATATTTTTATTACTAATCTGAAAGAGCTTGAAAATATAACCTAGATACAAACCTTTTATTTGTTATATGTGTTCTGAAAATATTCTCCTACTCTGAGGTTTGTATTCTGTCTCTTGTTATTTGTCCTTTGTGAGCAGATCTTCATTTTAATCTAGTCAAATATACCAAACCTTTATTTTATGGTTAGAGTTTATTGAGTCTTGTTTTTCCATACACTGAGGTCTGGAAGATACCACCTATATTACCTTCTAAAAGCTTTTATGCTTTTCCACTCACACTTAGGGACTATGTATACCTGGAATTATTTTTTATATATACTATAGAAAAGGGTCTTATTTCACTTTTACCTGTATGACTATCCAATCACCCTAGCTTTATTTATCGAAAAAATGTTCTTTTCCTTTGGTCACCTATGGTCACCTTTGCCAAAGATCAAGTGTCCATACATATGTCAATAAATATCTGGATCATCTCTTCTGTTCCATCAATCTGGTTTTCAATCCTTTTGCCAATATCACACTATCTTAATTACTATAAATTTATAAGTATCAGTAATGAGTAGGCCAAGTTTCTCAAGTTTTTTTTTTTTTTTTTCCTTCAAGGGTGTGTTGACCTTTCTCAGTCTTTGGATTTTAGCACAAATTTTAAATTTTTTTTAACCTTTATTTATTTTGGAGAGAGAGACAGCGTGTGAGCAGGGGAGGGGCAGAGAGAGAGGGAGACACAGAATGTGAAGCAGGCTCCAGGCTCTGAGCTGTCAGCACAGAGCCTGACGTGGGGCTCAAACTCACAAACTCTGAGATCATGACCTGAGCTGAAGTCGGATGCTCAACTGACTGAGCTACCCAGGTGCCCCTAGATTTTAGCACAAATTTTAGAATAAACCTGTCAAGTTCTAGAAAATACCTGCATGGTATTTTGATTGGGATTGCAATCAAAATCTCTGGGACCATTTGAAAGAACTGACATCTTTGACATAAATCTTCTTTAATAAATCTATATTCTGTAGATTATTTATTATATTATAGATTGTATTATATATTATATTATTATTTAATATAATATATTATATATAATCTGTTATATTCCATAGATCTATAGGTTTGTGGTCAATTTCTGTAAATATCCTATGTGGATTTTAAAATACATGTGCAGTTGTTGGTATAGCATTCTACATATGTGCATTAGGTAATTTTGTTAGTTGTGCTGTTCAAATCTTCTTTCTTATTAATAAGCTGTGTTGACTTCTGCCAATTACTGAGAGAGGTATTTTATCATATCCACTATGATTGCAGATTTGTCTATGTTTCTTTGCAGTTTTATCAATTTCTGATTTACATATTTTGAGCCTGTTGTTAAGAGCATATAAATTTAAAATGTAGATAAAGCCCAAATTTTAAAAATTCATCAAGGAAATGGAGCCTAAAAAATGACAACAGATTTGAAAAAAAAAAACAAAAAAAACAAAACAAAACAAAAAAAAAAACCTAAAAATTCTAGAACTGAAAAACAAAGCAGTAACAAAAATCAAGAATTCAATAGATGGTTTTAATCCCAAATTAGACAGCTGAAGAATTAGTGAACTTAACATTAGGTTAAAAGAATCTATCAAGATTAAGCATGAGCAGGGGCACCTGGGTGTCTAGGGGGGTTGAGCATCCGACTTCAGCTCTGGTCATGATCTCACAGTTCATGAGTTTGAGCCCCACATGGGGCTTGTGGCTGTCAGCACAGAGCCCACTTTGGATCCTCTGTCCTCCTCTGTCTCTGCCCCTCCCCTGCTTGTGCTCTCTCTCTCAAAAATAAATAAAACATTTTTTAAAAAAAGATTAAGCATGAACAAATAAAAGGGTAGAAAATGCAGAGGAGTAGGTAAGAGACATCAAATGTGTAGTGACAGTATGTAACACACAATTAACTGCTGTTCCTCCAAGAGAAGCAAAAGCAATATTTGAGAATACAAAGCTGAGAATTTTCCAAAACTGATTAATTTAAGAAGCCGAAGGCATTTAAGTAGTCCAGGCCATCTTCATCCAATTTTAAGACCTAGGGTTTTTTGGTCTTCCCAGAGGACTGAAGTCCAGCTGTGGTGCATGTAAGAGCTGTTTTATTTTATTTCCTAATTAGCCATACCCCCCAAGGCGAAATCCTGGACAGATCCTAGATTCCTAGTGTTTTTATCCCTAGTCCCAGAAGGCTGCCAGTGTGCAGCTCAGAAGCTCAGATATTGTATCGGCTAGTGACCAATAAGAAAAAAGGAACCACTCTATATATTTCTAGCAGAGAGAAATTTAGTTGTTCATAACCAGAGAACTGGTTGTAAAAAACTATTGTAAGAACCGAAGGAACAAAAGGGAAGTTGCTTTGTGCCCTGGTCTGGACCCCACTAACCCATGTGATGGCCACTGCTCCTTCCACTGCAGTTGAAACTGACCCACTACTCCTCATCAGAAGCTCAGAAGTCGTCCCCACTGATGCCGCAGAAACCAGCACCAAAGCTGTCGGGGCCCGCAGTTATTATCAGAGTGGGAAAATATCTTCTTTCTCTATTATTCCATCAGCACAGGACCACCCAGAGCAAACCTACAGTTCTACCAAGTCAAATTTACTGGCCTGTTGGGACAAGGGAAACACCAGAGGAAACATGGAGCATCTCATCAAACAATAGAAATGACCGAGTTATTCCAGGATTTGTGGGAAGGGTGGCGTTTAGGTGAAATTTATATAAGGCAGTGCTGGGATAAGCTCAAAGCAAAGCAGGGCTACCAGTAAAGGGATCAACAACAGGTCTGGACTGCAAGGTGGATTTAGGGTCCTGTTTCCTTAGAAACTAAAAAACTGGGATAGATGTGGAGTGTTGTGACAAGAAAACCACTTAACCTGAAACTACAAATGGGCTGAAAATTGAGGTTGCTTCAAAGCATCTAAGACCCTTTGGGCAAAAGTGAGATGTTTCATTCTTAGTGATATAATTTCAAACAACAAATGATTTAAAAAATTTTTAATGTTTGTCTTTGAGAGTAAGAGAGACAGAGCAGGAGCAGGGGAGGGGCAGAGAGGGAGACACAGAATGTGAAGCAGGCTCCAGGCTCTGAGCTGTCAGCACAGAGCCCAACGTGGGGCTTGACCACAAGAGCATGACCTGATCAGAAGTCGGACACAACCAACTGAGCCTCCCACGCACCCCACAACAAGAAGTGATTTTAGAGAGAAGTATTTTTCACTGGTAAGGGAACAGTAGTCACTTAAAGAAAAAAGTCATTATGACTGTTTACAACTGCAGCGTGTCCTTGGAGTAATACTGCTCCCCATTAACTTGGTAGTTGGCTTTATCTGTGGCTGTTATGTTAACATGATGAATGGCAGGGCAGATTTTTACTTTGTCAATCTGGGTTAATTTTTATATTCTCATTCCTTTCTTCTGTTTAGTTTTCCACGGGTATTCCCCATTGCCAGAGACTAATTGGAGGTCCACTGGAAAGGAAGTCAGGATATGTAGTTCTCAGGCTTTCTGCCCCCTGAGATACAGAGCAGAGTCTTGAAAAGAACTTGAGAGCCAAAAGGAAAATCAATGCACAGAACGTACCTCTTCAAGTTCAGCAAATGCCCTCGAGAACAAAGTGGTCCTGAATGATAATCTCCTTCTAGGCTCATCTCTATCAAGATATTAGCTTATGGTCCCTAACTATCTTTTTAGTTCTCTGACACTTTAAAGAAAATGATTTTTAGATTTTCCTCAGATATTTTAGTTGCTTGAACAGAATGGCTATTTCAGTGAAATTATCCAGTTTACCACCCCATCCACTTTATGATGAATCTTGCACATTTCTATCAACATAATCTTCCTAAACTCAGCTCTGATTACGTCAAGAGATGAGCACCACACAGGCAAATGAGAAATGATGCCAGCCAGTTTGTGGGCAAGAACATTTTGCCTGTGGATAAGCCCCAATGCTGACCTGAATAAGGGTATGTGAGCTCAGGACACAGGGCATTTTTTATTAGGTCATACTATTCAATGTTCTTCCATCCACTAATCCAAAATATATTTTTCCAATCTATGAATCCTTTCAGTAAAATGGAACCCATATGTTTTTAATTCATGAACAATTGACTCATTAACAAATTATATGGTGAGAACAAGTTGATGTCCTCAAACTTTTCAAACCTTGCAGTGAGGCTTGTTTCTCGTTCTTTTCCTTAGAAACATAAAATTTATTATGCTAAAAAAATTTTTTTAAATATCCTATACCCAACTCTACATGGTCTCAATCTGCCAAACCCTAGAGAAAGCTTAGAGTGTCTATCAGGAGGGGAAGGGTGTTATGACCTAAGATAGTCCATGTTTCTCTAACTTTGTTGGATTGGAATTTCACCCTGTCTTTGACTTTCAGTCTTCACCTCCAGATCAGTGACATCAAATTTTCCATCAATATAGTTCACCATTTACAAAGGACTTTTTCATCCATTACTTTATTAGATTTTCAGTACAACCCCATGAAGGCAGCACTTCTAGCCAGTATTTTTATTCCCATTTAATAGAGGGGAATATGTGGCTCAGAGAAGTTAGCTGTTTTACCCAAAAGTTCAATGTGTGCTAGCCTCCAAAAATGGTCCCCAATAGTCCCTGCCTCTCATATTGTACCAGGATTGGGCTATATAACCAATAGCAATCAGCAGTAATAATAGTATGTCACTTCTAAGACTAGGTGCTAAAAAGGTCATTGCTTCAGTCTTGGACTCTCTCTCTCTCTCTCTCTCTCTCTCTCTCTCTCTCTCACACACACACACATACACACACACACTCACAACTCACAACTCAATCTGGAGTAAGCCATCTGTCATATTATCGGGGCATTCAGGGAACCTAGAGGCGCATGTGGTAAAGAACTGAAGTCTCCTACCAACAGCCTGTGAGGAACTGAGACCTGCCCAAAGCCATGTGAGTGAACTTGGTCCCAGTAAAGCCTTCAGATAACTTCTGCCCTGACCAACAGCTTAACTGCAACCTCATTTGAGATCCTGAGCCAGAACCACTGATCTGAGCTATTCCTGGATTACTTGCAGTAACTGGGAGATAATAAATGCTCATTGTTTGAAGCTGCTAAATTTCAGAGTAATTTGTTACAGAGCAGTGGATAACTGATACACAGAGCTATATCTGCTCCACAACAGCATGACATAACAGTAATGTCATCTATCATCCCCAAAGTGGTGAATCCTATATTCACTAGGAAATACAAGCAGTTTCTGAACTCAAGATACAATAGTTTTAGGTAATGGGGAAAGTTAGGTAAGAAATAAGTTTTGTTTATGGCAATACAGAAACTTGTTCCTTTATAATGCACTTTTTCATTCATTTTTTTTTAAGTAGACCCCAGGCCCAGCATGGAACCCAATTTGGGGCTTGACTCACGATTCTGAGATAAAGATCTGAGCTGAGATCAAGAGTTGAATGCTTAACTGACTGAGCCACCCAGGCACCCTTGCAATTCTTCATTCTTAAAAGCTTCGGGGCAATATTGTCCATTTGATCCCAACAGAATAGTCTCAAGCTGGAAGCCACCCTGTACTTTAAAGTCCACTTTCTAGGGGCGCCTGGGTGGCTCAGTCGGTCAAGCGTCCGACTTCGGCTCAGGTCATGATCTCACTGTCTGTGGGTTCGAGCCCCGCGTCGGGCTCTGTGCTGACTGCTCAGAGCCTGGAGCCTGCTTCGGATTCTGTGTCTCCCTCTCTCTCTGACCCTCCCCCGTTAATGCTCTTTCTCTCTCTGTCTCAAAAATAAATAAATGTCAAAAAAAAATAAAGTCCACTTTCTAGATCATAAATATGCCCACCAGCCAGCTCTCACCTGCTACCAAGTGTCTACTTGCCTTCATGGCTTCCTTCTTCTGAGAAGTAGGACTACAGCTATAGTTATTTTCTCAGTGTTTACCTAACATGTCTCTATATCCTCTAATCATCAGTTCATAAAGAATGTTATCCACTGGAGTTCAAGGCAAACTGGGTTATTGATAGTATTTCTGAGTCAAGCCATACTCATTAAATATCTTAGATTCTGCCTAACCAAGGAGTTGCTATACCTTTCACCCAACTGATGAGAGGAGTCCCTGGAGGTACTTAAATCCTGAAGGGTTAAGGGCTTTTGCTATTCACTTGTCAAACCTTCTACCCTAACAAGGAAAACTCCACAAAGCTCAGCATCTGGCCTCTGTGTCCTTTTATATTCTTGAAATCCGAATGCATTCTCCACTCCTCCCTCTGCATATTTTATCTGAATTCTATCCACCACTCAAAGTTCAGCAGATACCTGGGAAGATTTTTCTAACCCCAATCCCAACCCTAAATGGGTTTTCTCTTCTTTGAAATCTAATAATTCATCTCATTTTTTTTTTCGTATTTCACTCGATAAATGGTTATTTTGTTTCCACAACATGACTGAAACTCTTTGAGATGGGGGAGTCCTCAGTTATGGAGCACATACTCAGTGGTAGCTTCCACCAGCATTCTTTACGGATTACCAAGTACATGGATGTCATCCCTCTGTGAGGGAGTTGGATGAGTACTGCTGAGTGCTTAACTGACTAGCAGGCTCAATCTTGTCAATGGATTTGATAAATGATACAAAGTTCTATCTCGAGTTCCCAAGCCCCTACATTGGATTTTCTTCAGGCTTCTAGTAGATATGCTCATTAGTGTCTCACTGTCTCTATCTTGTCCACAGCCCCTGAAAGGAGTGGCTCTGAGCCACACATGACTGCTGGTACCACTGACTGGGCAAGGGATAGACCCCTGACTCAAAAATGGACGCTCTCTTTAGGACTGTGGAAGAAAGAGGTCTCTATGAGTCTGAGGAAGTTGGATCATGAAAGGCGTGAGACCTTT
The DNA here is from genome assembly GCF_023721935.1 of Panthera uncia. NCBI lineage: Eukaryota > Metazoa > Chordata > Mammalia > Carnivora > Felidae > Panthera > Panthera uncia. Next base: position 23,222,788 of record NW_026057586.1, read on the forward strand.
TAGTTCAAGGTCATACAGTTTAGTCAGCATTGGCACTGTGCCAAGACAGTTTGGAATTAGGAGGGAGCAGAAAATCCAAAGTTATTTAGAAGAAAGGGGTCTGCAGTAGGACGCAGGGGAATGGAGCCACTGTCCAAATGAAGCAGTACTGGGAAAACCTGAGGTTCCCTGAGACGAGAATGGGACTGCCCAAGCCTGCCTTTCCATTGTTTCCCTGTGGCCTGGCAGAACCTCATTTCCTATCCTGGATGCTCAGTACAGTCCCCTGTAGTCCTTCAATAACCTCCCTTGATATCTGGGCTAGTCTGAGGGGTCTCTGTTCCTTGCAATTAGCAAAGCTAGAATTAAATAATGCTCAATATTTTAAAAGTAAAACAGGGATAAAGGGTAAGCAATTCAGGTTCATACTGATTCTGAAATATTAAAGTCATCCTTAAGCTGTACGTATACCTAGAAAAAGCTTCTCTAGTAAAAGCTTCTCATTTTATAGATGAGGAAGATGATACCCAGAAAGGAGAAGGGACTTACTCCAGGTCACACAGAAAATGGTAGAACCAAGACCAGGATTCAGGTCCCCTCCTATTGTCCAGGTTTCTTCTGTCACTTTGCCACCGTCAAGTTAGCTCTTGCCAATGACTGTTCTCCAGGGCAGGCAAAACAGGACTAAATTAAAGAGAAATAGCAGAAATCATTAGTACCTCTCCACCCCAACCTCCCCAGTGGATTTTGGGGGGGAATTTTGCTTAGATCTCAGGCAAGCTAAAAGAAAAGAGGACAGAGATGTTGATGTGGTATTTCTTTAAAGACCTGGGTCAGAGACACAGGAGAGAGGAATGGAAGGAGTTACTGGCTACCCATTTGAAAATACCATCCATATGCATCTTAAGAGGACACCAAGAAGGAAAGTTTATCAATTTTCCCATAAAAATATGAGGTCAGTCTGTTAAGAAGAGAAAAGTATTGCAACTTGTTGGAGAAATTGTGCTGAGCAGGCTGAATTGCCTGCAGAATGCCCTTGTTATATACATGCTTACCGTAATATACCTACTGGATAATTTCGTGCTTCAAACAATCAAAATTATGTTGTGTTATAATGTATTAGATTTCCAGTAACCACACAAACATCTTCAGTGGTCCCATTTCCTTGTGCATTTTAGTACCTTAAACATTTTAATATCACTGCAATTAAATGAAAATGTTCTCAATGTATTTTTTTAAATGCTTATTTATCTTGAGAGAGAGAGAGAGAGCGCGCGCGCGCGAGAGAGAGAGAGAGAGAGAGAGAGAGCATATGCAGGGAAGGGGCAGAGAGAGAGGGAGGGAGAGAATCCCAAAAAGGCTCCTTGCTGTCAGCGCAGAGCCCAATGTGGAATTCGATCTCACAAACCCTGAGCTCATGACCTGAGCCAAAATTAAGAGTTGGATGCCTAACCGACTGAGCCACCCAGGCACCCCTCAAAGTATTTTTATTAAGATTTAAGTTAACTCATTTGAGTGTCTCAAACAAGTGAAGTAAAGGTGAGCAAGATGCAGAATTTTAAAAAATGGTATTTAGCCTAATAGATGGGCCAAGAGGATACTAGGAGAAGGGAAATGGTCCCACAATTAGCCAGTCAGTGATGAATAGGCCTAAATGCAAACAGAGAAGCCCCAGGATCACTATGAATGAGAAGGAAGAGGACGCTCTCTCCTTATAACAGTTATTTCTAACATTTATTAAGCATTTACTCTACACCAGGCATGGTACTAAGCACTTGATATGCATTGTTTCATAAAATCTTGATAAGAATCCTAGTAGGCAGTATTACTTACATTTTCCTCATTCTGTAGATGAAAAAATACCAGAGCTTAGGGAAGTTAATTAACTTTTACCCAGGTCTACTGGCAGTAAAGGACAGTTCTCACTCTTAAAAAATGAGAACAAACTGAGGGCTGATGGGGGGGGGAGGGTGGGAGGGTGGGTGATGAGTATTGAAGAGGGCATCTTTTGGGATGAGCACTGGGTGTTGTATGGAAACCAATTTGACAATAAATTTCATATATTAAAAAAAAAAAAAAAAAAAAAAGGACAGTTCTCAAAGAACCAACACCCTCAGGGCTTTCTCCCTATCTTTTCATTTCTGTTTCATTCTAAACACCAGCTTTCTGCTTCAGTCTCTTCCATGTGTTAGGAAGCATGGGCAAAAGTGGTTCTAGGGCCATGTTCATACAGTTAATTTGTACTATCTTAAGTATCATAATATAATTAACCATATAATAACAACAGCAGTGGCAGTAGAATCCAAGAGAAAACTCTTTAGTTTGTATACGAAAAATTCCAGGGAAGTGTTTGATTGGCCTGATCTGGTCCACATGACAACCCTGGGCCAATCGTTATGTTCAAGACGGTTTTATGACTACCCATACCTGAGGTCACATACCCACCCCTATGATCAGTAAAACAGATGCCGTGACTGGCGGTATCCCCAGAATTCCATTATTATAATAGGAAAGGAGGTAGGTGGATGGATGGTGGGCAGATAAAAGCAGATACCCACACAGCTCCTACTGTGAGTGATAGACCATAAAGTGGAGAGCCCAGAGGTATACCAAGAAGAAGATAAAACAGGAAGACAGGCATGACGATGTCACATAACACAGTGTGTCCAGAAACCAGCAAGTATTTTAGATAGGTCTGAAGAACAGGATGTGTATGGCAAGGGGGGTTAACATCTGAGATTGAAAATCTTTGGGGAACTTTATGTGATATCCCAAGAAGCTGGTACTATATCCTGAAAGCAAAAGTGAGTCACGGAAGGATCTTCAGCATGGAGATAATATGATGAGTTCTGATTGCAAGAAAATTCAGTTTTAGGGTAGATCTACAAGAAAGGTTAAAAGCAGAAAAACCGGTATGGAAACACAGTAGTTCAAGTAAGAGAAAATGAGACCAATAAGGGCAATGGCAACTGGACTGATGATGAAGAGAGGGCGAGCAGTGATACTAAAGAGGCAGGATTCATAAAAGAAAATCTGAATCCTTCCTGTGAGGCTAATCACCGATGCTCAGCCAACTTCACGGTCACCCCAACAGGACCACCAACACAGCAATGAACCACAAGTGTCCATGCAAACAGAACCCAAATCTTGCTGGCTTCCAAGAAGCAGCAGAAGCAATAGCAACCACATCCCCAGAACCTACAAGCCTTAAATTGAAGCTGCTGGTTTTGCAATTCATAAAGGACACTTCAAGCCCGTGGCCTTGGAAATGGAATGATGAGTGCAGAAACTTATCCTGTAGGTCTGTTAACCAATTGTCTGTGACAACCAGGTCTCTCAGGAGGCAGCTGGGCCCACGGAAAGGGCTGGGACATGAGGGAAGACAGATCCGGGTTTGGCTCCTGGCTCTGACACCCTCTGTGTTTCCTTGGACCGGGGCTTTCACTCTCAATCCTCTGTTTTCACAGGAGATTTTTTTCCCTGGAGATGATGCCATTTCTTTCTCAGGGGTTTTATGAGGACCACAAATAATAGCATAAGCAAGAACAAAACAAATTTCAAATGTGGTTGGAAATGAATCTGCTTGGATCACTAGTTTGTTTTGCTCAAGGGGACAAAGGAAGAAAAGTCACACCATGGAACATTTATGCTTCCCACCAACAAGTGAATTCTTGCCATTTATTTACTGAGGTGACAGAGTAAAGCCAACCATGTCATGAACACTGAGTTAACCATCACAGTGTGTACATCAAAATTGAGGTGAATTAATTTAATTTCTATAACATTTTCTAATGAATTATATTTTCTTCTTTAACTTATAATGAATAAATAAGAATTCTTACCAAAACAATGTAAAGTTTTGCAACAATCACAGACACATGGGTAAGGGTTACATTTCCATAGGAGATAGCCATGAATATTTGTAGATAAATAGCAGTCATCACAGGAGGGCTTATCCTTTTCAGCAAGTAAGTAGTGAGAAATTTAATGTAGTAGTTCAGAATACAAACAGATATAATTTCCAAAGAACATTTGTCCCACCTGGCTAAAGTTTGTTCCTTTTCTTTCTTTCTTTCTTTCTTTCTTTCTTTCTTTCTTATGTATTTTATTTATTTTTTGAGAAAGAGAGAATGAGCAGGGGAAGGGGTTGGGGGGAGGGACAAAGGATCCGAAGCCAGCTCTGCACTGACAAGGTGACAGTAGTGACCGCCATGTGGAGCTCGAACTCATGAACCTTGAGATCATGATCTGAGCCAAAGCTGGGTGCTCAACTGACTGAGCCACTCAGGCACCCCTAAAGTTCTTTCTTATTGGACATTTTATAGTAACTGATTTGTAAATATTCCTTAACCTCCTCTCCTATCTTTAAGGGAAAGGATAATGAACTAGCCCGAGGCTTTCTATTCCCATAGTCTCTTGGGTTAAGTCTCCTTTTCACTCCTATTTTCTGTCAATCTGTTGAGATCTACAGCAATAGTTTAACCACAATTGTGGCCTAGAAAAATTGTGAATTGAAAAATATGACTTTCAATTTCATTTTTCCATATATGAAAAGTGCCTAGCTTTTCATATATCATCATCACCTAGCCTGATGAAAGAGCTCAGGCAAAACAGGACTCACTCTGCTTCCTGTCTGGTCTGTGCGCTCTCTCACTCTGGAAAGGCTGGCAGAAGTCCAAGCATCAAAGTTCTTCCTGGGGAACTCTCTGCCATGGGGGCGGGGGTGGTGGGCAGAAGGGGACAGAGTAGATCTGGTTCTTTCTAAATCTTAACCAGAAAATGAAAACTGGTTTGGGGCCAATATAGTCGGTAACGTTTCATGATAAACAATCATAAATCACACATGTGGAAGAGCTACTTTACTCCTCAAGGAAAGATAATTTCTTCCTTCACCTGGCTTCTCCCTGCTCTCATAGACTGGCTGAGACCCATTGTAATAAAAGTAAATTCACCTTGCAGGTAACTAGAAGGAAAAAAGACTCCACAAAATTGGTACAATAAACCTTCTCCGATTGCAAATACACATCACATAATTCTAATACAGGTGACCCTGGATTTAAACTTGCTGAACTTGTGATGCCCCCTACTTTTACACCACAGTAAAGACCAAATCCCACAGTGATGGCTTCTAATTCTTCTGCAAGCAATGCTTCAGCCTGCTGACTGGCAGCCTGATGTGCTCACCACGGTTGGCAGTGGCTCAGCAGACATCATCTGCAGGTGCACTTAGAGCAAGTGAATCTCTTTCAAACTGCTCTATACCTCATCTTTGCAAATTCTCTCTAAACTTTTAAATTACTTGCTCTTCACTGTGTCAAAGAAGAAGAAAATTTGATGGAATACACAGAATGTCAAAACTACCCACAAAAAAAAAAAAAAAAAAAAAAAAAAAAGGCAAGACAATCCATCTCTTTGCAAAGGAAACATGAGAGCTTAACTTAGCAGTAGGAGAAACGAATGTGAATGAGCAAACTTCCAAGTCCAGACCGTCACACTCCATGCACAAACACAATTCTGGAGTTCAAGGAAACATATCTGAAGATACGAAGAGCACTGGGCCACTGCAGTAGATGGTCTTTTTTAAAAATGAAAGGGCATTATTTATCAGATGGAAAATCTTACATTATGCAATAGGGTGCTGAAGCCATGTGCCACTTCTTTGCCGAGTTGGACAGAGCTAGTCACCTTGGAAAGGGTCTGCCGTAATGAAAGAAGAATTTTAAGGGGTCTTCCTTATCTGATAGGTGCTCATTGTTCTAGAAGTGTATATAACAGACTTTTAAAAATTGTCTAATAAGTAGGCTTTTGAAGTGTAGAACTGATGCCAGAAGAAGGTAAAGTAAGTTGAATGATTTTTCTCGAGGCATTTTGAGAGGGAAGGAACAAAGACCCCCCCCCATACCTGCTCCCTAAAATCCAACGTTAAGAAAGACTATTAGTGAAGACTAGGGTTGTCTGATCCAAGTTCTGCTGGCCTAAAGAGATCCCAGGCACTCTAAAGCATGACTGTGCTGGTGTGCTAGTTCCAATGGAAGAATCTGAGTGTGCTGGTCCAGGCTAGAGCTAGAAGCATTTCTATATTTGGCTACCTGACACCATGATTCCTGCTTTGAAAAAAGCAATGGGTGAGCATGTAAATGTGACCAAGAGCAACAAAAAGGCCCTGGACATCAAGCACGTGGCACCACAGGCAGGATCTGGGTGACCGAAAGCATCATCCCACGATCCAGAAGAGCCAGTTGGAAGATGGAAAACTAGCCTTCATATGAGATCTCACATAAGGGCCACAAAAGCACCAGCAGGGTTGACCTGTTTCTCCAGTTATTACACCAGAGGTATGAACTGATTGGGAGACTAGAGACAGGGAAAAGTCCACAAGATGGAAATATTAACTGCCTGCTAAAAGCACGTGTCAGGGATTGAACAATTAATTTGAAACCATTATACTTAGTGGAAGAACTCAGTACAAAAGGCTATGTATTATATGCTTCCATTTATGGGAAAAATCCAGAATAGGAGAATCTATAGAGACAGAAAGTATATCAGTGCTTTCCTAGGGCCAGGGGAGGGGTGCAGAGTGGACAGAGAGGGATGCTAAGGGGTACAGGGTGTCTTTCCTGGCATGACGAAGATGTTCTAAATGGACATTATGGTGACGGTTGCATAACTCTGTGAATACACTGTAAATCATTAAGTTATACATTTGAATGGATAAATGTTATGGATGGGTAAATTTTATGGTACACAAATTATATCTCACTGAAGATGTTTTTAAAAAGAGAAAGAAACAAAGTCCACATTTTATTCTCTCCAGAGAAATGGAGATAATTTTTCTTCCATGTGGACTATATTATCTCATTTTTCTCATTCAGCATGGAGAGACAATATATTCTAATAATGAGAAGCATTGGGTTTTAGAGTCAGACTCTCTGGGTTTAAATATCAGCTGTGCTTTGTACAGTTTGTGACTCTGTGCCTCAGTCTTCTCATCTACAAAGTGGGGATAGAGTAAAACCTACTTCTTGGAGTTGTTGGAAGGATTAAATGAAAGGGGTTAGCATAGTACCTCACATGAAATTGAGTGCAAAATGAATGTTTAATATTCAAGAGGACTTTTAAAATATGCATATTTACTTATATGTAAAATATTCTCTCTGCAGGGTCCAAGAAACTGATAAGGTTTATTGCATGGGGGACAGAATCTGGTGGCTAGGCAAAAGAAGTCTAGCGGGCTAGACTAGTTACACTTGTATATTCCAGGATCTGATAGAGCCCATCAAGTATCTGCAAATCAGGCACCAATCTTGGTAAAGGCACATATCTTATCAGAGAGAGAGTCAATACTGGTAAGTTGAAAGATACCCAATGGAAAATTTGCTATTGTAAGCAATAGATAATCTTCTTGCTTCAGACAGAAAACTGGTTGATAGAAAATCAAAGGGGCATCGTGATAATGTGGTAGTTAGTTGAGAGCATGGAATCTATACCTGGACTGCTTGGTTTGAATCCCAGCTTTGTCATTTGCGGTCGTGAACCTCTCTGTGCCTCAGCTTTCTCATCTGCAATATGGGAGAACACTGTCTGGTTTCCATGAGGATTGAATGAAGAAACAGACTAGAACCTAGAGCATAATAAGTGCTACATGAATGTTGGCTGTTGTAGTTTGTGGAGTTCCAGGGAAATTCCAAGCTCTGACACAGAGGCATGGAAGAATGACCTGAAATGTTAAATGAAAACATTGAAAAGATAAGCTATCATCTGAGGAAGGTGTTCTAAATTGGAAAAAAAGAAGTATTTTAGGGGCAAATATCTTAGAAATGATGTATATCCAGCTAAGAAAAATCAATAACAACTATAAAGCAACAAATGATAAATAATTGGTTTGAAATTAAAGAAATGGAAAGAAAAGAGAGACAGGAGGAAGAAGAGGAGGAAAAAAAGGAGGAAAAGAATGGGCTGCCAGGGGAAGAATTTTTCTGTTATTTACCATTTGCGAACGTCAGAGGCATTCATGAACAACGAAATCAGAAATAAAGGATGTTGGGAGCGACAACTCTAATTTTGATCACTGTTAAAAGGTGCTCAGACAATGAAGAATTTTCTTCTTGCTGGAAAGAGATTCCCAATGAAGAGATATCTTTTGTTTAAACGTCATTGGATATTTATTTGAAAAATTCTTCCTATATGAGATCTTTGGCAAAATATACATGAGATAACTATTTTATATTTTTTCACATATATAATTATACCATATGTAATACATACATAAAGGAGAAAGTACAATAAAAAATGAACATGTATGGAACTATCACCCACTTAACAATTGGAGTATTACCAAAATCACTGTATCTGTACATGCCCTTTCCCTAACTCATTCATTCCCTCGCTTCCTTCTCAATATATTGTTTAGTTGTTCTTGTTTTTAAACATTTTTTAAAATGTTATCTTGCTGTGTGGATTATTCTATGACTTATTTTTCTCATTCAGCATTCAAGTATTCATCTATAATGATGAATTCACCTGAATGAACATTCAAGTGAATGTTAAATTCATTTATTTTCACCCACATTGAAAAAATATTCCACAATTAATCATATTCCTGTCAATGGCAGTTTGATTGTTTCAGAATTTTTGCTCTTACAAACAGTGCTTCTCAGAACATTCTTGCATTTGTCTTTTTCCCCCCAGCTTTATCAATCCATAATTGACAAATAAAAATTCTATGTATTTATGATATACACCATGTTGTGAGATACACACACATTGCAAGATTATCACAATAAAGCTAAGTAACATATCCTTCACCTCACGTAATCATCATTTTGTGTGTGCTCAGTGAGAACATTTAATTTAGCAAATGTCAAGCATAAAATATAGTATTTTAAGTATAATCACGACACTGTACATCAGATCTCCAGAACCTGCTCAACCTGCAGAGACTTTGTAGCCTTTGACCAATATCTCCCCATACTTCTCACTGCTACAATGCTGTCCGTGATGGTTCTACCATCACCTGCAACTTACTACATGAAGTATTTCTTCATGACACCTGTGAGTGAAGTTACTCAGTTGTAATGAAATGTCCAGCTTTACACAAGAATGAAAGAATTGTCTTCCAAAGTAGTTGTACCAACTTACACTCCTATAAAAAGTGAATGAGAATTCCTATACATCACATCCTCATCTATACTTGGTATTGACAGACTTCTTAATTTTTGAGATTTTATATGCACTTAATGTTCATTCTCCCGGTTTGAGTGTGTGTGTGTGTGTGTGTGTGTGTGTGTGTGTGTGTGTTTATCTCTTTGCCATTTGTGCTTCCTCTTTGGGGGAAATGGCTGTGATCTTATGCCTATGAAGTGAATTATCATTCTGTTGTCTTTTTCTTTCCAATAAGTAATCTTTTGCAAAGTATATGCATTGCTACATGTGACTTATCATTCCACATATTTTGATAGAAGCACTTGATTTCTTAATTTTAATGTAATCTACATCATCAATCATTTTTATCTCCTTTAAGAATTTTTTCCCTACTCAAAGCTTCCAATGAAATTTAAAAATTTTATCTTTCACATCTAACTTCTTAAGCACTTGGGAATTATTTTTTGTGTATGAGTTACGGAACTAAGTTTATTTTTTCCCCACTATGGAAACCACCTTTTCCAGCACCATTTCTTGACAATTCTATTTTTCCTTAGTGATTTGCAACACTACCTGTGTCAAATACAGAATTCCCCTGCACAGTTGGGGCTGCTTCTGAGCTCTGGTTTTTCTATCATTGTCTATTTTGTTTATGATATTAACAATACTGCACCGTTTTAATTACTATAGCTTTATAATAAAGCTTAATATATGAAGAAAGTCTTCTATCCCTCCATCTTATTGTTCCTCAGGACTATCTTGATGATTCTTAGGCTTGGCTATTCCACACATCTAACAGGTAATACTGGTCCCGCAGCAGGTTTGCTTATGTTCTGGTAACACCCAGAACCACCACATCCCAGTGGTTTAAGAAGAGAAACTTGATTTCTTGCTCATGGTACGTGATCCCTGCATCAGCTCTTTTCCAAGACACCCCTATTCTACAAATCTGGCTGATAGGACAGTTACATAATGCTCCTCACTGAGGGAGAGAGAAGCAGAGGGAAAGAGAGTTCTGGAGGGTGCTACACTGGCAATGCCCTGATAAGAAATGACATACATATCTAAATAAAACTCATTGGCCAGAACTGGTCACATGGCCCCACCAAACTCCAAGCAAGCCAGGAAGTGCAATCTACCATGTATCTGGAAGGCAGACAAAAGTATCCATTGAACGAATGACTACCACATGGACCACTACCTTGAGGGCCTCAGCACCTTTCCGATGGGCTTGCAGAATGGTACAGATAGAAACAGACAGAAGGGCAAGAGACTGGACTCAGGATCTAAAGAATCCTACTTCAGCATTTTGCCCAGGGCCTATCGGCTTGTTTACTTCGTGGAATTTTAGATTCAAACTAAGACATGCCTTAAATAAACCTTTGGCAAATTCTGTGGAAAGAGAATGCTATAAGTCACATATTTGAGAGTGGAAATGATTAAATCAGAGAATGAATTCACTTTGTTTGCATTAAAGGAAAATTATGAAGCAGAGTTCTTGGATCTCAAATTCCTTTGTTCCAGAAACCGTGCTGTAAACCCCTTCTCTCTGTTAGCTAAGCAGAAAAGCTATCTGCTGGTTCATCACGTGGAAGAAAATGCTTCAAGTAAGCTGGCTGCATTTGACTATTTCTAATTTTTAATCACAAACTATAAACCCTCTCTGTTTCCTGACATTGAACATAAAGAAAGATGAAGACTCTCTTACTGTTACATTCTTATAGTACAGATCCAGCCAAACAAGTCTGACCTATGAAACATTTTAGATAACTTTGAAAAGTCATAGATTAAATTGTTCATAAATTATACATAATGTTAATAAGTTCATCATTTCAGGTAAGACATCATTGACAATGCCCGCACTCCTCATGACTGTATTTTTCTTTTCCCTCTTAGAGTTGAATCCATCGTCGCACAGTCTCAAGAATATCAGTGCAGCTGGGTAGTGCTTGAAATACACATCGTTGCAATCCTGCTGCCACATTTGTTGACAAGTATGAATTTTAAAAAATGCCTGTGATTCTTTCTACGTGGAAATACAATAAATACAAAGTCTCATTTTCCCATAAATGTGTATACCTCATCTATACCAGACAGTCCCTAGCTACTAAGCAATAGGCTGTGAATTCTTCTAACCTCCACCTGTCCCCAAGTCGAAAAAGAGCTAGCACCTGATTCGATACATCTGGTGAAAATATGTGTAAACACAGATAAAAATATAAACGTAGTGCACAAGAAACAGTGACGACTCTGAGTCAGATTGTCTGGGTTTGAAGCCCCACTCCTTCACTTTTTAGTTGTGCAAACAGGAGTGATTATAACGTGGAGGCTACAAGGCAGCGTTCTGGATTTAGGTTTATAGAATCTGCCTCTTGCTAGCCAGAAGTCTTTGCAAAAGTTATTGAAACTAAGCCTCACTTTTCTCATCTGTAAAATGGGGATAATATTAGTATTTACCTCATAGTGTTATTGTAAATGTTACATTTTTAAAGTGTTTGCAATTAGTGCCAGACACATAGTAAGTATTCAGTTAATAATTGCTATTACATTGCTAATATTGATAGTATACAAAGGTACATATATTTACTACAAGGAAAATGTTATTGTTTGTCATTATAGATAGCCATAAGCTCATCAATAGTGCATAGGGATTATCTTTACATTCCAAAGATCACATTTTTTTTTGTTTTCCTACTAGCTCATCTGGGAAACTTAGACTTTACTAGAAATATGGACATAGGATCCTAGGAATGAAATCAGTCTCATCTTATCAATATGCACGAACATGAGACTCTGCAGGTACAACCCTCACGGGAAAGCCTTGAAACACACGGGGATATAAACCCACAGGGCAGGCAAACCCACTGCCTGACCACGTGCTACACTACCTGTCCCAGAGGCTGCTCCTGTCCCAGGTGTCTGCAGGTTGTTCCAGAAAACAGGTTGTTCCTCAAGAACACAGCCTGCATCCCAAGAGACCAGAGTCCTGGATGACTTTGTTCAAGGACGTGTGATTGCAGCACAGTGGGAACAAGTTTGGGTCATCCAGGAAACCCTCCCGAGTTCAAAGAGAAGGCTTATACTGTGGGCTGAGGAAAGAATCTTACCAAAGTTCCCATGGCAATTTGGCTGCTGTCATGTCTCCAATATAGAAACACTCCCGCAGTGAACAGAAATTTCCAGATTTTTCTATTTCTGTTAAATTGGGTATCCAGAGATAGAAGCTAAAGGCATCTAGGAATTTTATAGTTTTATTAGCCATTACAGAACCTCACTACTGGCTCTTTCCTCCTAGTGCTGAGAAATAGTGGGGACTGTTGGTAATGGTGCTGATGAGAATGAGGCAATAAGTCACTTCTAGGACAAAGGTCACACACAGAGACGCATCTTTTCCATGGAGGCTCAGTGATGAGTGTGATACAGGACTCCTGTGACCCACAGCCTGTCTCTGCTCGTGGCTTTGCCCCAAGAACTCTGCTAATTGATAACAGGTTGCAACCTTTCATTTCCTTCTCACTCACCTTCTAGAAGCACCTTTGGCCTCTCCCTCACCTCGCTGATGCTCATTTGTTCTGATGACAGATCTCCCTTCCACTCTCAGGGGCTAGCCCGGCTCTGTTAGTTACAACTCCTCCATTTCCTGCCCAGATGCCCTTTCCTGAATAACCCCATTCATCCCACGCATGGGAGAAATTGGCTGATCTCTAAGCACTGATTAATGCAACCGCCAGAGCTGGTTTCTTTCCAACAAAGTAACCGATTTTCTTCCCAACAGACCAGCCCATGAGCTCTGAAGGGTGTGTGTGTGTGTGCACGCATATGTGTGTGTGTGTGTGTGTTTTAACACAGCAACAGAAAGCCAAGAATTTCTCATCTAATTACCTGTTTGGTAACTACTTGTTTCAACTTCTTCCCTTTCTTCCTTTTTTTTCAAATTCCCCAAATCCATTTACTGATTCCCATTATGATGACAGCTGGCATCATTAATACTTTAGCAAAATCACTTAAAATTAGCCAAATATCTGAGATAGTTACATGTACAAAAGATACAAATTAAAACCATTTAAAATGTAATGCATAATTTGTACTTGGCCTTATAAATAACTTCTGTATTTAGACATGATTATAAACTTAAAACCTTAGAAAAGCTGGACACCGTATACAATGAGTTATTTACATCGTAGAAAAAAAGGCAGTCTTCACTGCTACACATTTAGTGTCTCTGGTGGCTCGAGAAGAGAAACACCAGGATACTTTGAACTTCTGTTCCTTCCTCTTATGGACTGTTGTGCATGCTGTGGTCCTCTGAGGTAGATCTGGTGAAGGTCCACGAGACAGGGATGGAGACCTTCCAGGGTATATATCTTTAGTCTTTGGAACTAAAGTTTCAGGCCAGCTTTGTCTTGTGACTGTAGAGTGCTAAATGAAAGCCCCCTCCAGCAATCACTGATGCCAAATACTTTAGGTGTGGGTCAGCATCCATCAAAGTTAATTCTCCCAAAAACATCGCCAAACTTTCAACTTTGTGGTTTGCAGACTGCTGGTGCAGAAAGCATCAGGTAAGAAAAAGTCTTGGTGTGGCTAGGTCAAAAGCAAAGTACCTTCATAACTAGGTGCTCCGTCCTCAGGGCTGGTTTCTTGGTATAGGTATCACCTGTGATGTGCACAGACTCTGCTATTTCTGGGGTGCATTTCTTCAAACTTGGAGGCTAACAGCACAGCAGCGGTACCACCGAGAGCTGAAATTTTCCTGCCAATGCCGAGCCGACATGGGCGAAAGGAACCCAGCAATGTAGTTTACAGCCAAATGCAGGGTCTCATTCTGTAGTTTACATTCTTCTCCTACTTTGATGGACAGGTCCACAAGCATAGCCCTCCTACTGTTAGTGACGTCCGGCTGTTTCTTCATGTAGCCCACTTCAGGCTTACATCTAACCTCCACTTCCTTAAGGTATGTGTGAATGTCCTCACGGCTGCCTGTCACTTCAGGAACACCCACTGGCTTTCGTCTTCTAGTGCAACTTGCCCATAGTATGTGGTGACTCAGAACTACCATTCACTGGATAATGAAGGGGTACCAGCAGTTTTCTTGGCCCTGATAAAGTAATAGCTGAGCTAAAAGCCAGGACATTTTCATGTTCTGTTTTGTTTCTAGATGGAGGTGGCCTCTTTTGTGTCTCTTCTTCTGCTTCATCCACGTGAATGGTAAGGGCAGGCTGTTGACTGTTGGCTTTCCAGGGAGGAACAGGTGCATGCTCATCATTTAGAGGAAGATCCTTAAGAGGTGCAACCCATCCTGTCTTCGGCTCTACGGTGGTGCTGGGAGGCGTGGGTTCCCAGCCCGGGCGGGAGGCTGCTGGGCGGGCTCTGCCTTCTCGGGGTTGATGTTCTCCTGATCCTCTTGAAGCACCCAGCCACCCTCGAAGGCTGCAGGCCTGGGCGTGGAGCTACCCGACGTCACTGCTCCTGGGCGCGGCGAGGTCAACCTGCAGAGCCAGGTTGAATTTTTCCCTCTTACTGGGGTAAATTCAGGGTGTAATCAATTAAGAAAAAGTTATCTCATTTCTTTACCAAGAGAAAAGATAAATCTTATGGCCCAAACGGACTTGTGGGTGTAGTTAATTCCTGAAGAGATCCCAGCTCTTCAGGGCTGGGAAAATGGGAAAGTCCCTCTTTCCACTGGTGCACATGATGATGGGTCACAGTGATGGTCCCAAACTCGGGAAGACTACAGACTGAGACGCGGACGCATCAAAATGTTGTGTACTACAAACCTCCATTTGTAGATCCGTATTTTGGTCTATACCGATTTCCTAGCAATTTTCAGACACCGTGTTAGTTGCTGTTGAGAAATTTAAAAAATTGCCTCATTGTTATGACCTCACGATCTATGGTGGCCTCGCAATCTATGGTGGAGAAGAAAAACATCAACAAAGAGCTCCAGTTGATGGTAGAATGACATTAACGCCTTAAAAACACCAAATAAAAAGAGCTGGGACTTTACAGAGAGGGAAAGAGGCAATGAGCAAATGGGGAGACCAAGGATGATCTCGTGAAGGAAGTTGGGCTTTGCAAGACTTTTGGGTTGAATACGAATTAAACAGGCAGATAGACCTCTGTACCTGCTTTATTTACTTTCACGGCATGAATCAGGAGGAGACATGATGTTGTACATCCGCTTGTGTCTCCCCACCCCAGTAGAATGTGAGGTCCATGAAGACAGTCGATTCTGTTATCTACACTATCCCAGCACCAAAGCAGTGCCTCCCACATAACAGGCACATGATGAATACTTGTGAATAAAGAAAGAAATGATTGAAGAGTCACAGCATTCCAGGTAGAAGAAATAATATAAGCAAAGGAAGATTGGAATAGAAAACTCATTTATTGGCCGTCTGCTCAGTGTTAGGAATCATATGCTTTCAATATATTCTGCTAAAGTGAGAGCAGGCAAATTTTTTCTGCGAAGGGCGGGAGACTAAATATTACAGACTTTGAGGACCGTCCAGCCTCTGTTACAACTACTCTGTTCTGCCGCCATATAATGAAAACAGCCATAGATAATATGTGAAGAAATAAGTATTGCTGTGTTCCAGTAAAACTTTACCAGAACAGGCATGGGGCTGAATTTGACCCACAAGCTATCGTTTACCGGTACCTAACCTTTATCAATCAAAGACAAAGAAATTATTGCACTATATATGATTGATTAGTTCATGCAAATGTGTAAGAAAGAGATATATTATCAATATTTTTTTTAATTTTTTAACGTTTATTTATTTTTGAGACAGAGAGAGACAGAGCATGAACAGGGGAGGGGCAGAAAAAGAGGGAGACAGAGAATCCGAAACAGGCTCCAGGCTCTGAGCTGTCAGCACAGAGCCTGACGTGGGGCTCGGTGCTCAGGTCTCACGGACCGTGAGATCATGACGTGAGCCGAAGTCGGACGCCCAACCTACCAAGCCACCCAGGCGCCCCTATATTATCAATATTTGCATCATGAATTGATTACCGGGCTGCACATATTGTAGACGCCAGGCTGGCCAAAGAAATAAAGTTTATACGCAGTCACATGAATTTTCCTATGTTGAAAACTTGTCTCAGTTCCCTCCAGAGAATTTTGAACAGTTACCAAATATGATGAGCAAATTTCTGAATGCGCAGCAGAAACACTGGAGCAAAGGTCCCCAGGAGAACTTCCTTTCATGATTCAAATTCAAATTTTTACTTGAACTACCTAGATGACTCAGCACTTTTCTCATCAAGGGCAAATATATGTAGGATAAAATATTAAGCTCTTTTGTAGTGATTTCACATAGGAATCCCAGCAATTAGTATATACCATAATCACATTGAGATGAAGAGAACAACAAAATAGTGCTCAGCAGGACTTATATAAGAAGTCTTATGTAAGGATTTATAGTATAAGCAGGACTTCTAGCGCAACCCAGAATGTAGCTATGTCTCAGGAGACAGCCCGCTATTGACTCACACAAGTTAAAAGGAAAGTTCACACAGGCACAGCCTGGGTTGAAACAAGTAGGCAGAGAAATTCAGGCTGTCAAGAAGTGGAGGCCAAAGGAATTAGCTGAGGCATAAAGAGTCAGGCAAGTCTCAAAGGTGTGGGCAGCTCGGGGTAAAATCTAAAAACTTTGGCCAAGGCTGGAAGATTCAGACATCTAGATGCTGGCTCAGAGGAGTCAGAAAGGCAGCTGAAGGGAGGAGAGGGGTAACGCTGAGTACTACCCCTGTGTATGTTTACCGGTACCTAACCTTTATCAATGTATGTGCCCTGTGGGGCACATACAAGAATATGTTTTCTAGTGAAGGATTACTAGACCTTCTAATTCGTACAGCTGTTCTGTCCATGAAACTTTCTTCATTTTATGGTCAGTGAATGTTGATGAGGAAGACTTTCAAAAGGCACAGATTCTCTGCCCAACTTCTGGTTAAACACATCAAATATATCAAGTGGAATCAAAGGTATATTTCCCATTACCTTTATCAGTCCCCGTTTCTACACCTCTTATGAATAAGAGATGGATGCAAATAAAGAAACAAACAAGCAAATAAACAAATACATAGAAGTTATTCAGCAGACCCATCTCCCCATGTATCTGAGCATACAAATATATTTACCTTTCCCAGCCTTCCTGACAGTTCTACAACTGAACTCTCGTCAATGGTCTGGGAATAAGAAGTAACGTAATGTTCCCTCCAATCCTGGACAATCAAACATATTCAAACATAATCTTGCATCTTCTTTCCTCTTCTACCTGGCTGGAGCAGAAAAGGCTCCCAGGGCAGACTGAGATTCATGTGTATAACATGGCACAGATTCACGACTGACGAAACTGGGTTTCTGAGTCACTGCGTGGAGGAGAGCCAGCAATCCAGGAGAGCCATCATTGTACTGTGACATCACTTTTAAGCCTCTGATACGGGGGGCACATCTACTCCAGCGGTTAACATCACCTTAACTGATGTTCAATAGGAGAGCACACTTCGGTATTGGAAATTTTTGCAAATATTGCCTGACCTCACAGAGCCAGGGAGGGGAGTGGGAGATAGAGGGGTCCAGTTATAGAATGAGTAAGTCACGGGAATAAAAAAGGCACAGCATGAGGAATATAGCCAGTGATATTGTAACGGTGTTGTATGGGGACAGATGGTAGCTATGCTTGTGGTGAGCATAACATAACGTATAAACTTGCCGAGTCACTATGTTATACGCCTGAAACCACTGTAACATGGTGTGTGACCTATACTCAAAATTTGTATAAAAAATCAGTACAAAAAAGAAGAAGAAATAAATGAAATTAGGTTAACATAACGGTTTCCTCATTTAAGCGAAGTTCAATCATATCTCTGATGCATATGGAAAAGAATGAAGTAAAACACGACAGTCCTTGGGAACTGGGACAGGATTGGGAGATCTAGACTAATGTTGGTTCCTGGAGACCGTTGGAAAAATGGTGAAAATAAGGAACTTCCATAGACGGCCACACAGTGGAATGCCTCTGAGGACCATTGGCAGACACCACAGAACATTTGCCTTTTCCTCTTTTTTTTTTTTTTTTTGTCTTAAAGTTTTGTCATTTTTTTTTCTTTTTTCTCTATACTCTCTCAGCTATCGTAGTACTTCCTATCTAACTCATGAATATATAATGTCTTATTTATTCCACACATGTGACTCCTACCAAATTGCAATTCCTCAGGGCAGATGTCGAGTCTTTAACATTTTTCCTTTTGTTCCTAAGAGGCCGAGAACTGAGTCTATCCCACTTCTCAATTCGAGATCCAGAGTCAGCACTGATCTGTGACAAGGTGCTGGTCTGGTTTGTTTGTTGTTTTTCTCCTTTATCCCTCACCACCAGTCTCCATCTGCCTTCCTCCGACATAGGCACTTGCTTTAGTCTATTTAATGCATGTATATCTACTATCACTTAGACATGTGTTCCGCTTGGAAAACAGGTAGCACTGAATACGATGCATGTTATATCCGTAAATGGTATTTCACTATCTATCTTATTCTGTACCTTATTTTTGTATTCACTCCTTTGTTTTGGAGATCTCTCTATGCTGCCATATGCAAATCTAGCTCATTTCTTCTGACTCATGCATAGTATTCTCCAGCATGATAACTGATTTTGAATCCGTCAGCATGTTGCACCAGTGAATATAATTTAAGAACATGATGAGAAAGTTCCTAGTTGGCCACCAATTGTCTGGATTAGTCTGGGATTTTATTAAATTTACCTCCTTGGTTAATGACCTGGAGTCAGAATTGGCAGTGTGCTCATTTCATTCGTAAACGATAATAGCTTTGGAGGTAAGAGAATGGCAGGATGATACCACACTACCCCTGCACACTCCCTGCCTGCTGTCTCTATCATAATGACCTCCGCCTTAATCTGATTATAAATTTGTAAGGAATTACCCACAGTAGTTTCCTGTTTGGTACAGCTTCTAGAGAACCATGGCATTTTGGAGCAGTTTTTAGAAAGAGAGAAGCTACTCACTGAGGTTTTCATTTCTTGATTTAACTATCAAGAATACCATGTGTATCTCCCCTCTGCCCTTCACCCTAATCCCTCCCTCCTTCATTCAAGAGATCAGCAGTTATGATCTCCTGAAACACAAAGCCCTAGTTTGGTGTTTCTTAAGGTAAATAGTATAGAGTCACATGGGTATCAGAATGCCATAGGCATTTGCTAAAAATAAAGATTCCAGTCCTTCCTAGCTGAATCAGAGTCTCTGGGGGTACCTTCAGTAAGTGATCACAATGCACTTTAAGGCTTGAAACTCTCTGCCATAATCCTTGACTATCTAACTCAAAACTTAACGATAGTTAGTGTGCCCAGATAGTAATAGACTTTATGGTTATAGAACAGTGAAATGGAGGCTGCTTACCTGCCTTTACCTGCCAGGGCACCTGTTCTTGACATTTATAGCCAAAAGGGTCTACTTTGTCCAAGTTTTCATATAAACAATATCCAAAGAGGGTTATTTCACTTGGAATTTTATAAAGATGACAGAGTCACTCGAGATATTCTATGTAGAAAACCATATTCCATTTTCTGTACATGCTTATAGCTGACTGAGTTTGGAACATACTGACTGAGTTTCCTAATTGAAAAAAAAAAATGGTGACCACCTTCTAAAAAGACTACAGCTCATCCAGTCTGCATTCTCGTCTCCTAGGACAGAGATGCTCTCTCTACTGCTAAAATCGTGTATACTCATCCTTTTGCATATTTTTGCTAACATTTACTCAAGAAACTCCACCTATGTCTGAGTCCTCTCTTACTACACCTGGAGGGGTTGCAGGCAGAGATGCTTCCTACTGAAAGTGTAACAGGGATGGGAGCCCTCATTGCCCAGAAGCTGAAGAGCCCTGCCACCAGCACTTCTCATGGGACATCCTTAAACACAACCCTAATGACAGTGAGGCTCACACCAGCTGGCGCGCATGAGGAAGGAGGGGCCTACACGCCTCCGCCTCCCGCTCTGAGGGGCAGCTTTGGTGGGAAGGCAGCAGTGTCACTGAAGCCTGGACACAGGACCTCCAGGTCCAGGCCCCACGGAAAGCTCTGGCACCCAGGTGTGTACCAAGTCACAAAGCACAGCCTGAGCACCCGGCTGCCTCTGGCTGCCACAAAGCATCTGGGCACCAAGGACACGATGACTCACAGTTCAGTGAAGTCATTTTGAAATACTTTGCTGCACTTCCCTTCATCAAATCGAGGCCCAGACAGGCATTATTTTTTTGGATGACAGTCACTTCAAACAAAAGCTTATAATCACCGTTTCTGATTGCCAACAAATTACTTGGAAATTATTAGAACGATGTGATGAGCAATTTGCACCTCATTTTAAGTCACTCAATAAGCAATATTATAATATGCTCATTTTATCCATGTATCACACATAACATATGTAATATATTACTTGCTGAATGTTAGATATGTTGAGTTTCAACTTTGGATGCACACATAAAAAAGTGGTGGAAAATTAGTATTTAATTTCTTTATGCTCAGTTTTATAGAAGAGAAACCTGACTAGATTATACAGCCAAGATCCTATTTTGGTATGTAAAGATTCTTGGCCTGACCAATTAAATAAACTGGCTGGGCTTCTAACCACTTTTTCAGTCCAAAGGTAAAAAGAGTGGCACATCTCATTTCAGCTTGTAACTCTTAGGAAAGTGTCCTCAGGGCACCTGGTGGCTCAGTCAGTTAAGTATCTGACTCTTGATTTCAGCTCAGGTCATGATCTCATGGTTCATGAGTTTGAGCCCTGCATCGGGCTCTGTGCTGACAGCATGGAGCCTGCTTGGGATTCTCTCTCTCCTTCTCTCTGGCCCTCCCCCGCTCATGCTCGCTCTCCCTCTCTCTCTAAAATAAATAAGTTAACTTAGTTTTTTTAACACACAAAAAAGGAAAGTGTCTCTCCATTCATTAAGACCTCACATAGTCCTTAGTCTCTTGGCCATCCTAACAAATGTTTGAAGACACCCAAAGATTTATCTGAGATCCCAGTTACCAAGAGAATCTAGATGAACTGTCTTGACAACAAAGGGCTTCCACGGTCAGGCTCAAAGACTGCTCATCACTCAACAATCCATCAGCATACAGCTTCATTCTGTTCTAATTCAACTCTTCTACTCACAGGCTCCAAAAATGTGCTTCCATACCATATGCTGTGTTGCCTCTTTCCTTTGTCATCTCACATACCAATTTCTCTATCTGGTTCCAAACCAGATTATCTCCCCCATCCCTTTCAGCTTTTCCAAATCCTGCCCATTCTTTGGGATCCAAAAAGTGTCCTGGCTGTGTATGTATGATCTTCCCTCGGGTCCAGTTTTCCACAATCATGGCTCCATCTGAGTTCTTAGAGCATGCACCATACGCTCATTTCACATCTATCATTCACCATTGTGATGTCTCATATCTGTCCTGTGTATCTATTTCCCTCTTCCATTGCTCTTAACTTTCCAGATGCACTGTGCCTTCCATGACCATGTAGATGGTAAGCTCCTGAGAACGGGACTGTTCCTCATTATTTTTGGAGTCGACAGCAGCCCTGGGTTCAGGGCCCTGCACACAGAGGCAGCTCATCAAAATCCTCTTTATTTCTCTTGAAAGGCTTCCTGCGGCTTCAGGTGCTGTCTTTGTCAGGAGGCTTTCAGGTTTGAATGAGTTGCCTGTCTTTGCCATCCGAACCTTCACATAGTGCTTAGCCTTCTCTCCTGGCAAGTACCTTTCTTGTCATTCATGCCTTTTTTTAGTAGAAAAGATGTGAGCGACATCACTTAAAAAATAAATTTAATATAGGTTTTGGAGACAGGGAAAAATAGTTATTCTTGGTTAAAATACACTTTGAAAATGATTATCTAGGGGTCAAAGATTCTGGATTGTAAACTCTGCTAGATATAGTGAGCATTTTGAAGATGAAAGGTACTCCCCAAAGTGATACCTTTTAATTCATGATTCTTTTTTAGACTGGCTCTCATAGGCAAGATACAAACTGTAGCAAAGGCACCTTAACTTTAAAAACAGAAGTTTAGCAAATCATTCTCAAGGATGTTCAGACTCACCGGTACAGTTCAGGGATCCATGACGGCTTTAATCTGGTTTGGGACACACATGTAGCTTTATCTGGAACACAAGTTTCTCATTCAAATGTCTCCTAATGCAAAAAGACTCAGAACAGAATAGTTGGGAAGCAGTGGTTTCTCTGTGTGACCCACTGAGGATTGATATAAGGGAAGGGAAGATGTGCTTCATTAAAATGTAGGTCCTTGGTGTAATTTTGCAGAACATTATACCTCTCCCAACTGCCACAGTAAGAAACTAGCACAAATCAACCAGTTTTTTCCATTCAGTTCTGTTTTCATCACCTCTGTAGTAAATAACTAATATTATCCCCTTCTCATGGGGCTCTTGAGTTAATCCCAGAAGAGATAAATATCATCAACAGCATCTGGGGAATTGGTTAATGCTTCACTTACTGAAGAACTCTGTTGTTTTTGAAATCGCACTAGTTTGAGATACACTTTCCCTTGAATTACAATGTGTTTCCTTGAAAGTTTATCTCTCAGGAAAACTCCCCCAATGCCAATGTAAACTCTCTTCCAAGCTCCAAATTAAATCACATCTTAGTGCAATTCAGATGTCATAAAAGTAGATAAAACTAAAGCTGAGTGAATAAAGGACACAAGTTCTCCTTGGAGGGAAATACAATTTGATATATATTTTTAAGTCTGAGACTTCTGACACTCAGCTCTTATCATCTCCAAGATGTGCAGCCTAGAGATTTTCAAGAATTGAAAAAAGAAAAACCTTCAACAAATAAACAATAAAACACATTTTAAAGTCTTAACCAGTGACTTGAGGGTCTATGGGTATAACACTATCATATGCTTGCATGGCAAACCATTAACACTTAGTAGTTGAAAAATAACAGCCATTTTATTTGCTCATGATTCTATGGGGTCAACAGTTCGAACTGGGATTGGAGGGGTGGTTCTTCTATTGTTCTCGGGGTCACTCATGTACATGCAGGTGCCTGGAGGCTCAACCACAGCTGTTGGATCCATGTGCTTTCCCTTACATGTCCAAGGTTTGGTATGGCTGTCAGGGGAGTCACCCAACCCTAACAAGCTGGACAGGACTTCTTCCCAGGGCAGCTGATTACTAAGGGGTGAGAACAGAAGCCTAGGTCCACACTTAGAACTTCACACCGTTCCTTCTGCTGCATTCTATCAATCGAAGCAGCCACAAGGCCAGTCCAAAGCCAAGGGTAGGGGAATAGTGCCCAGTCTTGACAGCAAAAACTACACAGGATCTGTTGCCCTTTTGAACCACCACATCATCTACTTTCCAAAACACAGAATGGAGAGGACTGAATATTCTGACCTTAGCAGCGCTGGGTTGCTGTTTGTTTGTTTTTTCTTTTCTTCATGGGAAAGGAACACTTATTTTGTGACAATATCACAAAGACCACCTCGATACCACCAGTATTGAAAAGACTCAAGGTTAAGGGATACCCAACATGGAATCAGAACACAAATAATGAAAATCCATTATTCATGAACTAAAGAGTCTAATAGCTATTAGATATATATACTATAAATATTCTTGCTTTTGTAAAATATTCATATCCAAGTCTCACCTCAGATGTACAGAAGGGCTCCTTGGATCAATGATTCTTATTTTATTTTTTTATATTTTTTATAATGGAAAGGTCGGGGCGCCTGGGTGGCTCAGTTGGTTGAGCAGCCGACTTCGGCTCAGGTCATGATCTCGCGGTCCATGAGTTCAAGCCCCGCGTCGGGCTCTGTGCTGACAGCTCAGAGCCTGGAGCCTGCTTCCGATTCTGTGTCTCCCTCTCTCTGACCCTCCCCCGTTCATGCTCTTTCTCTCTCTGTCTCAAAAATAAATAAACGTTAAAAAAAATTTTTTTAAATATAATGGAAAGGTACCCCAAAGTAGAATAATATCATGAATTCCTATATATTCATCACTCACCTCCAGTAGTTAACAGCATTTTGCCAATTTTCTTTTATCTTTCCGTCCTGCACACACTTTTTTCTTTCCAGTATATTAAAGCAAGTTTCAAACAATACGGTATTTCACTTGATGTGTGTGTTCATTAAAGACTTCTCAGATGATTTACACGTGGGTGGCTAGGACAGAAACAGTCAGTGGTCACCATATCTTCCATGGGCTCCTCTACAATCTCAGTCTTTTTTATACTTTGGGTCTGGGACATGTGACTTGTCCTGACCAATAGCTATGGGCAATAATACCTGGTGTCCTTCCAAGTTGAGGCATTAAGATCTAGGGACCTTCTCCATCAAAGCCCTCCTGCTTTGGTGAGCTGGGAATTCTGATACCCCAAGTGACATAGCTACAAGTGGAAGGAGGCTGCTATTTCAGAGCAGATTTGATGTGCGAAGTAAGCTTTTATTTTCTCAAACTACTAAAACAGGGGAGTTTCTCTTTTATCTCAGCCTATGCTGAAATAATAGAACACCTGGTTTATACAGCCATAAAAAAAGGAGGAGATCGTGCTATTTGCGACAACATCGTTGGACTTAGAGGTGTTATGCGGACTGAAATAAGTCAGACTGAGAAAGAGAAATATCGTATGATTCCACTCATAAGTGAAATCTAAAACAAACAAATACATACATACATACATACATACATACATAAATAAGCAGAATCAGACCTGTAGATACAGAGCACAAACTGATGGTTGCCAGCAGGGAGGGGGCGGAGGGTTGAGTGAAATGGGTGAAGGGGAGAGAAGGATACAGGCTTCCAGTTATGGACTGAATAAGTCATGGGATGAAAGGCACAGGATAAGAAATACAGTCACCGACGCTGTGATGGTGATGAAATCCCACAGATGGCAGTTATACCTATGGTGAACATCCCGTAATATATAAACTTATCAAATCACTACGCTGTACATGTGAAACTAATGTAACATTGTGTGTCAACTAGACTCAAATAAAACACTGAAAAAAGAAAATTAAAAATTAAAAAACACCCAATTAGAAGGGAACACAGCTAGGAACTACTGACTATGTGATCAGAGGCAAATCAGCAAAACTCTATAAGCCTCAGTTTCTTCATCCACAGAATGGGTAACAGTAACACCCATGCTCTCTCCGTACCTCAGAAGGTTATCTTGAGAGTGAAGTGGAAGAAGGATAACTGTTTGAAAAGCGACACGCTATTATAAAATGTGGTGGTTTGCTAGACTGTTGTTCAGGCTATCAGACCCGCTTCCCACCATCAACAGCTGAAGAACGTGACTATACACAATTTGCCGCACAGAAAAGTTTTTATTAGTTCATCTCCAACGTTACTATCTTTAAAATTACTGACTTTGGGATTGTATGTATCGATGGTCACAATTTTAAAACCTCAACAGTAGGACAGATGGAAAAAGAATCACTTTTAACCGATTCATCCACTCTCTGCCGCTCTTTGTGGGATCCAGTGCTAGGTGCTTGGAGGGTGTGTGGGGTCACTACCCACAGATCAATGTTCCCAACTCCACCAACGTATTTCGCAGGAACTGGCTCACATGACAGCAAGGTAGTGATATAGCCCATCATCCAAACCCACACATTTTTGAGAGTGAAAGGAGAAATAGTAATAACTATGCCAGGATGACAGGTGAACCTAGGACCCTGGGAAGTATGGTCATCCTACGCTGTCATGGCAGAGAGAATAGGGAAGAGCAGTAGGAATGATTTCATCAAGTTTTCAAGAGGTGAACACTTGTACTGATTTTTTCTGTAAAGAAGAGGAGAGGAAGGAAGAGGGAGAGGAGGAAGGAAGTGAAGAGAGGGCAGAAAAGAAAAGCTAGGAAGCTAGAAAGGGAAGAAAGGGAAGGGAAGAAGAGAAAGAAAGAAAACCTGCTGGTGCCCTAACCTACCCCTGTGATGAGACTAAACCGTGGGGAACAGCCGTATGGGCCCAAATTGACGGGCCTTTGTGGGAAGCAAACCACACTCTTGAAGGTCAGGGGACTGCCACCATGGGGGAGTGTGGTGGGCGGCCTGACCACCCTGACGGGGCATGTCTGAGGAGCTGGGTTTGGAGAAGACAGTTTAGCAGCCAGAACGGCAGCTTGCTGGAGGCCCTGCCAGCCAGGCCAAGAATTTTGGTTTGTTAATTCTTTAAGTTCAGCTTCTCAGAGTTACCGTGTCGTTGGGAATGCACATTTGCAGTCCAGAGAATATAAGAAACCATAGAAGAAACTAGGGGCATATTTCTAAGGGATCGAATCTTTAAAGGGGCGCCTGAGTGGTTCAGTCAGTTAAGCATCTGACTCTTGATCTCAGCTCAGGTCATGATCTCACAGTTCGTCAGTTCAAGCCCCATATCAGGCTCTGCACTGACGGTGCAAAGCCTGCTTGGGATTCTCTCTCTCCCTCTCTCTCTGCCACTCTCTCTCTCTCAAAAATAAATAAACTTTTAAAAAATTAAAAAGTAATCTTTTAAAAGTGGTGGTGGGGTATAGGCAGATATTGAAAAACTTAACCAAAAATCATTTTAAGATGATTACACTAAACGATCAGAAGTGTTATGAAATTCAAATGCTTTATATCATTTAAAGACAAAAAAACAAGGATTCACTTAAAAAAAAACATTTGTTTTGCAATTTTGCAGAATTTATCTATTCAAGCATGATCCCCAGGCCACAGAAGTTTGTATTTACTCTTTTCTTCAGAGAGGAGACTTGCGGGGTGCGGGGAGGGAGGTTTGAAAGAGCCTCGTTTAAGCTGGAAGACATCGGCACAGAAACAAGACGGCAGGGGGTGTGACACAAATGCCACCTCACGGGTTAGTGTGGCACAGGTGGGGTGGATGGAGTGCAGGACAAGTGACAGGTCAGGCCCACAAAAGGCAAGGCAAGGGTAAGCTTAGATCTTTTTCTTTTTGTTTTTTTCGTTTGGCTTTTGTTTTCCGATTTTTGTATTGGGACAAGAAGGAATAATTTTATTTCTCATTCTATTTTAAGTTATCATTGTCTTTTTCAAATATCCTATTTCTTTTTGTGCTGATTTATGCATTTTATACTTGTCTAGTAATCCGAACTTTGCATCTGGTCATGCAGTTACCCACATATGCTTTTATGATCTTTATCATACATCTGTGGTTGGATCGCCATTTTCCATATGATTTGTTTTATTTGTATCTTTTATTAGTCCTTCCAGGAAATTGGCTCCGATGGGGCCATGTGGCCAGAAGTTTGCGGTGCTCTGATTGGCTGGGTCTGAGTCACACACCCTGCCCCTGGAGCCAGGGGGGATATTGTTCCCTAGACAGGGGGAGGGTGGTTTCCCAGGATACATTTAGGGCACGGCTATCTGAACAGAGTGAATGTGCGCTGGAAACAAAATACTCCTGTGTGTACTAATTTCACACGTGGAGCCAATGCAGACAGATATGCCACAATGTAAACAAATTTGTCAAAATGAGAATAGAAGGAGTAAGTACTTTTAGCCATCAAATCGTTATACAGTGTAGTCAAGTTTTCGTCTGCTAATATGAAACAAAGAAACATGACATCACTTTCTATCAGGAGAGATTATATACATTCTTCCACAGAGATCAAACTTCTAAAGTTAACCTAAGGGCAAGCATTTCCCAGATGCTGTGTGTGGAGCTGAGTGACAGGGTCGGCAGGTGCCCTTTCCAGCTCTCATGCTGACAGTAGGAGCAGCCAGTGACCACGGTGAAAGAAACCAGACACAAAGAAAGTTGAATCTGTACCTGGATTAGCCCAGAGCTAAGGGTGTTGCTGAGGTTTTGCTGAGTTCTTCACCTTCTTCATGCTTTGCGTGGCCTTTACAAGGACAAACTCCTCCAGCAGAATTTGTCTATTCAAGCGTGATCCCCAGGCCACAGAAGTTTGCATTTTTTTCAGAGAGGAGACTCGGGGGTGGGGGGGAAGGTTTGAAAGAGCATTGTTTAAGCTGGAGGACATCGGCCCAGAAACAAGATGGCAGGGGGTGTGACAAATATGCCACCTTATGGGTTACTCTGGCACAGGTGGGGTGGATGGAGTACAGGGCGAGTGACAGATCAGGCCCACAAAAGGCAAGGCGAGGGACACGTGGCCTGGCTGAAGAGCTTAACTGGGCTGAGAGCTGGAGGGAGGCCCCAGGCTTCCCTTGTGCTACCCCGAAACCGGTCATTGTCACAGGTCTCAGCCACCCCATCACGTCTTCATACAAAGATACAAGAAAAGCACTAGACATAGGAGCTTCCTCTTGCAGCCACAGCACAGCACCCAGGGTCTGGCATGTAAGACATATCCCTTAAGTGTCTGTGGAACAGGATGGAATGGAACAGAAGTGACAAAACTTACTGACTGAATGAATAATCATGTGGAAAAGAGAATCCAGAGAAAAAGTACTGACCTGCTTTATGAGGAAGAACATGTAATTTTTTCAAGTTTATTTATTTTTTTTTCAGGGGGGTAGAGGGGCAGAAAGAGGGGGAGAGAGAGAATCCCACGCAGGCTCCACACTCAGAGTAAACTCCCACACGGGGCTTGAACCATGAACCATGAGATCACCACCTGAGCCGAAACCAAGAGTCAGACCCTCAACCAACTGAGCCACCCAGGCACCCTGAGTAGCATGTAATTTAATTTGAAATGAAATGTGAGATGTATGCAATTATTACAACAGAGATTTGGTGTCGGGCAAACTAAAAAGCTCCTTACATTTATAAAGAGCTGTATAAATAGATGCAAGGTATTGGTGCTGGTGATGTTATTACATCCTGGATAAAGGATCAGTAACACCAGAGGACATGGCTCTGGGTACAGACTCCATGGCCCTCACCATCAGCCCACCAGCCTTAGAAAGGTGTTTACCATATTTTCATGGAATAGACATTTCATGTTATGGATGTTTTATACAATTTACATGGACAATAGAAAAAGACAAGGAAGGTGTCTGAATTTTCCAATGAGATTAGTATTAGGTTGCTACCTAAACCAGTAATTCAGCACAAGAGAATTCTACCTCCAGCCAAGATGAAGGTAAGGGGACTAGATTTACCCTCCCACCAGAAACAAACAAAAAGAGGGATCCTTTTTCCATCTGTCCTACTGTTGAGGTTTTAAAATTGTGACCATCGATACATACAATCCCAAAGTCAGTAATTTTAAAGATAGTAACGTTGGAGATGAACTAATAAAAACTTTTCTGTGCGGCAAATTGTGTATAGTCACGTTCTTCAGCTGTTGATGGTGGGAAGCGGGTCTGATAGCCTGAACAACAGTCTAGCAAACCACCACATTTTATAATAGCGTGTCGCTTTTCAAACAGTTATCCTTCTTCCACTTCACTCTCAAGATAACCTTCTGAGGTACGGAGAGAGCATGGGTGTTACTGTTACCCATTCTGTGGATGAAGAAACTGAGGCTTATAGAGTTTTGCTGATTTGCCTCTGATCACATAGTCAGTCAGTAGTTCCTAGCTGTGTTCCCTTCTAATTGGGTGTTTTTTAATTTTTAATTTTTTTTTAATGTTTTATTTGAGTCTAGTTGACACACAATGTTACATTAGCTTGATGTGTACAACATTCATGAGAGTTTTCACACACTGGGCACCAGGAAACCAAGGATTGTGATCCCCGGGTGAGGGGGAACAAACATGAGTTGTGTGCTTGCCCCACATCATTGCCTGGACAGAGTTTCTAGATGTTCTGTAGGAAGGAAGAAACTTGATGAAGTCTGGTGAACATCTTGAGCCCCAGGATTGGGACTATCCAGGCTCAAAGTTTTCTGTGTCTATCTAGAAGACAAACTCAAAAAAAATGGATTGTGATGCACTGCAATTCACCCGGTAGCCAGAGCTGTGACACTAGAGTTGGCCTGGCTTTGGTCTAAATCTAGGAATTAAATGAATCAAAGTCAGAGTTATGCCTTCTTGGGTAAGTCCAGAAGATCCAGACAAATCAGAGTTTAAGATGTATTTATTAAGAATTTAATCACGCTTGGGGCGCCTGAGTGGCTCAGTCGGTTGAGTGTCCGACTTCAGCTCAGGTCATGATCTCATGGTTTGTGTGTTCGAGCCCCACATCAGGCTCTGTGCTGGCAGCTCAGAGCTTGGAGCCTGCTTCGGATTTTGCCTCCCTCTTTCCGCCCTTCCACCACTCACACTGTGTCTCTCTGTGTCTCTCAAAAATGAATAAATGTTTAAAAATTTTTTAAATAAAATAAAATAAAAATAAAAAAAAGAATTTAATCATGCTGCAGTAGAAGGAAAGAGGTAAATGTATACCTACTAATATGAAAAAATCTGCAAAGCATATGGCTGCATGAAAAGGAAAGCCATAGAATGAATAATATAGTGGACATCTGCCATTATTTTGTCTACTCAGCAATAACAATGAAAACTTTCTATTTGGGTGGACTTGCCTACTTTAGGGGGATTACTGGGCGGCAAGGCTCCATTTTCTGCTGACAGTCTGAGAGTGGTAGATATCCCCTCTCCCCAGCCCAGGCACCAGGAAATGAGCCAGGTCTGACCAATGGGAAATTCCTGCCTGCGATGTTTAATCTCCAGGGAAGAAGGCAAAGGTGGAGGGACAGCGGAGGTCATCTGACCCACCTCTCATCTGGACTATTACCACAGCTTGCTAACTGACTTCTCCTTCTGGTTGCACTCCCAGCTCCTCCACGCCTCTCTTCACAATGGCTAGCGACCCACTGAAAGGGTAAACCCTGCTGCTATCCTCCAAAGAGCCCAGCATTAACTCCTGAACACCAATGGAAGGCAGTTTGAGCTCTTTAACACCTAGTCTGCCTCCAGGATCTGCCTCTGTCCAGCCCTTCAGCCCCATCACTTACCACTACCCATCCCACCTTCACATTAGACTCCACCCTTGTTGACCTCTTGGGAATTTCTCCAGCTCTCCAGGTTTTTGTATCACTCTTAGTTTTCTGTTCTCAGCTCACTCAGATGTTTCTTCCTCCAGAAAAACCTTTCATAACCAGTGCCAACACCTCCCAACACCCAGACTGCCTTTCCTTTTGATGATGCCTCCCCTTTCTTCCATAGTCCACTCTGCATTCTCCTGTTCCCACATGAATCATATTTCAACTATGGGCAGTAGTTATGGCTGTACCTCCAGTGAGCAACACGAGGACAGGAAATACGTCTTATTCGGCATGGCGGTCATAAGGAGTATTTGTACAAGTGAATGACAAGCAAAACAGCTTGGATTTTTTCCCCTTACTGCCTGTAGTGAGTGTCCTCTTCCATCCCCCACAATGATTATTTTATCCCTTCTTCACACCTCTCATAATTCAGACAGATTTACCCAGCTCTTCCCTTTCAGCGACTCTCATCTCTCCATTCATGAGGACACCAACCAGAGGTCCACCAGAAGGAACACCTGTTCCTGCTCACCACTAATTCCTTTGCCTGTCTGTCTCCACCCATCTTCTTGCTCCAGCCTCAAAAAGCTCACCCCAGCCCCGTGTACCATGGGCCCCTCTCCTCCCCACCTTGTTGGGAACAGATTACATCAGTTTTGCCTCTCACTTCTTCAAGTATCTTCAGCCTGCTTTCTATCAACATCCAAAAAAGCTCTATTCTCTCCAATCTTGAAATAAAAACAAAGAAGCCAAAATTAAAACTAAAACATGCTCCTTGACCCAAAGATTGTTCTACTTCTCTACTCTCCTTGACAGCCAAGCTACTCATTATGAATTGTCTGCAGATCCTATCAATTCCTCATTTGCCTTTATTCTCCCACTTACCCCAATCTAGTACCGACGTCCTGCAATCTATGAAACCCGATGTGATCAGGCACATCAAAAAATCATGTTACTACCAAGATCTTAGCAGCCATCTCAGGAGCTATGCTCTCTTTTGAAAAACTGTCTTCTTGTGGCTTCTGTGACTCCACACCCCACTTTCCAGCTCCCCTTCTGCCTTTCTGGCTATTCATTCCCAGCCTGCTTTGCTGGCTCTTCTCCTCTATCTTAAAAAAAATTTTTTTTTAACATTTATTTATTTTTGAGAGACAGAGCACAAGCAGGGGAGGGGCAGAGGAGGAGGGGAGACACAGAATCCAAAGCAGGCTCCAAGCTCTGAACAGTCAGCACAGAGCCTGACGTGGGGCTCAAACTCACAAACCGTGAGATCATGACCTGAGCTGAAATCGGACGCTTAACTGACTGAGCCACCCAGGCGCCCCTCCTCTATCTTAATGCTATTGCAGTTAATCAAGGCTGGGACCTGGGTCTTCGGCACCCCTCACTCGTCATTTTCTCCCCTGGCAATTTCAAACTGTCCACAGCCCTTTATGTGCCAAAGACTCTCAAATGCATATCTCTAGGAGAAACCTCCCTTCTGGGCTTCAGATAGACTATTCTACTGCCTGTCTGCTCTCTGCTAGAATATGCTATTTCATGAGCATCTTAAATTAGTCGGTCCAAAACCGACTCTTGATCCTCCCGGCCCCAAGCCCTCAATAGGCTCCTCCTCCAGCTTTTCTCATCTCCCTAAAGAGCCTTTTCCTCCATGCTGTGGCTCATGCCAAAAAAACTGGGACTCATCCTTTGCCACTGTCTTTCCCTCAGCACTTATATTCAGCCAATGACCAAATCCCGTAAGTTCTATTTTCAATATAAACCTCAAGCCCATCCATCTACACTGCTACCACCCTAGCCTGACCACCGTCAGCTCTCCCCAGGATTACTAAATCTCCCCTATCTGGCCCCCCTTCTCTGAATAGCCTCCAGAATGATCTTTTATTAACAAACACTGAATCTTAACATTTTCTTGCTTAAAACACTCTAATTGCTTTCTATTGCACTTGAGATAAAAATTTAAAACCCGTAACAAGGGTAATAAGATGTTATGTACTCTGGTCCCTGCCTAATTCACCAACCAAAACACATGTCACCCACATCCCTGCTCACAATGCCCCAGCTCTGATGGCCTTTTTTTCTTTCCTGGAAATTACCACCCACATCCTTTTCCTGCCACTGGGCCTTCCGCACGCTAATCCTATGTCCCTCCGTCCTTCCCCCTGGCTAGTATCTACTCATCCTTCAGGACCAGTCCTAAACATCCCCTCACCAAAGAAGACTTCCCTTCTCACCCAAGTAAAATATGGTCTGAATTTTTCCTTCTCAAAAGTTCCAGAATTTACTGTTATTTATCGATTCCCGTGATTACTTGTCTAATGGCTATAAGCTTCATGAGAACAGGAACAAATGCTATGGCATGGATGAGCCAAATGCAAAAAGCCAAAATTGTATGTTTCCATTTATTTGGAATGTCCAGAATAGGAAAGCCCCTAGAGGCAGAAAGCAAATTAGTCGCTGTCAGGGGCTAGAGAAAGGGGTAATTGGGAGTAACTATTAATAGGTATGGGGTTTCTCTCTGGGGTGATAAAAATGTTCTGAAATGAACTAGTGGTGATAGTTGTACAACTCTACGAATATACTAAACACCACTAAAATGTACTTGTTAAATGACTGAATTGCATGGTATATAAAGGATATCTCAATTAAAAAAAAAAAAAAAAAGGAACACAATGTCCTTGCTTTGCCCTCAGAAACTTGCCGTGAAGATATTGCACAAGCACAAAGCAAAATATGGTAAATGCTTAGAGAGAGGGAACCACTAAGTCTTTCCAGGATGCTCTGACCAGGGCTTAATCAGGGTCATCTGTACTGCTGACGCCAGAAAGGAGCTCTGACTTGATTTGATTGTCACTCTTGGCCTGACTCTGAGATAAACCTTTGCAAACAAGATAGTGAAGAATTTTCCTTCCACGCCCTCCATTCTTCCCTAGTCACTCCACAAATCTAGGAACACCCTTCCCTTAGATAGATAGATGTCCCCCTGCACACACACATTCCAATGAAACATCAGCTCATGAAAAAGACACACAGCCTAGTGCACTGCCTCCAACCTTGATTTCCATCCCATAGGGAAGACCAATGTGTCAGGGCAGACCAGGAGACCAGCCAACCTCACACAGACAGAAATGGGAAGGCTTCACCTCAGATTAGCCTCTGGTTGCTTGATATAAAATTGTGTATGATCTGTTTCCTTCACTATAAGGGTATATGTTATTCTAGCCATTTCCATGCAAGAATTTTACCTTAATATAATAATGTCTATAATTTAAAATTCTGTATTTTTACATAACATTATAGTACAAGTACTTAAGATGTTATTAGCTACTTTCTTAAGCAATTGTACAAGTTTATGATGTTCCATCAAATAGATATTAAACAGTTATCTTAACTAATCCCTCATGGTAAGATATTTAAGTAGCTCTCAATCCAATGCATTATGAAAATGCAGCAAGAAACAAATTTGCACATAAAGCTGTTTCCATACTTAACTTTATTGCACTAAGATAGATTCCCCAAAGTAAAATTTTTATTCCAATTTCTTTAATTTCTTCTTCTTCTTCTTCTTCTTCTTCCTTTTTTTTTTTTTTTTTTTTTTTTTGGTCCATAAGCAGAGGCACATTATTTTGTTGGGTTAAGTTTGATCAGATCTTACAACTGCTTGCTCCTCAAAGTGTAAATGCAAAAATTAAAAAAGCAGAAGCAATGTTCACACTTTCTTGATACATGCAATACAACCAAGTGATAGGAAAAACACCCCTTTGATGCTTATATTGAACCTACTACATGCCAAGTACGGAACTCCGTGTCTTAAAAATATTAACTAATTTAATCCTGTCAACAACTCTAAGAAGTGGACACTATCACTATCCCTGTTTCACCAGTGAGGACACCAGGCAAAGCCTTACGTGATGGATCCGTGGTCATGGACACTGGTAGTTCGGCTCCAGAGTTGGGGTTCTTGACCACTATGCTACACCCAAATTTGGAGTCAGAAGATCTGGGGTTCAGGTTCCAGCTGCACCACTTACTGACAGGGCAGGTCAGTAAACTCTGCCAGCTAGTTTCATCATCTCTCTTATTTAAACATAAGCTCTCACGATTTTGCGTAAATGCACGCATTATCATATCACTCATTTTTAATGCGGTCGTTTTCCTTCCTTTTTAGTTTAGCTTTATCCTTCTCTCCCACCCCTCTCCACCATTCACCCCCATTCCAATATTCCATGCTAACAACCTAGTACTAATCCTTTTATGGTTTCTCCACACTCGCATAATCATATATTACACATATATTCCACACAGACCTATTTTGTATAGATTAGCATTTTTTATCTAGAAGGATCATATTTGTTTGAAACAGGACCCAATCAAGAAAACAGAAACCATTCTAAGTAAGAGAGAATTCAGTGCAAGATATCGGTTACACTGGTAATGAGTGAGCTAAGAAGCCAAACATGGAATGCTGAGGCAGCCCAGAAGCTGGCAAGAGCAGCGAACTGCTCTCAGCCCTAGGCTGAAGGTGCACGGGAAATAATGCTACACCATCCCAGCAGCTATGGTCACCTGGTGGAAGCTGGCACCATGGTGACGCTGTCCAGGTGGTCAGAGCCATGGAGGAGAGACACAGCTGCCAAAGATGACTCCCTGGTTCCTCTCTTGCTTACAGCCCACAGAAATCCACCATGATTCCCATTGGCTCCACTCAGCTGGAAGCCAGCTGACATGGGAGCCTGGAAAACACAATCTGCAGGCATCTGCCACTTTGTAATTCAGAGAGCAGAGGAGGAGGGAGGAATGGATCAGGGAGCAAACATCCAAATGACCAACATAATGCTATGCACACTTGCCTGTATCTCCTCTCAATCAACGTTACCCTGGGGGAATTTCTCCATTGATGAGTCTTCATGTTCTTGTGCTCTTAAGCGGGAGTAATATTACTTCCATATGATTATTGCGAGCATGCAAGTGAATGGATATTGAAGCTAGAAACCCAAGTAGTAGAATGTAAGTTTTATTAGAATTAGTAGGTCACTGTAAGGTGGTATTTATAGCAATTGCCAAAAACCTGATGAAAACAGCTAAGCTAGAAGTTACAATCTAATCAGATTCTAGGCAGCAGGGAAATGCCCACCTCCCAGTACTTTCCCCCTCAGGGAAGGTAGGTCTTAAGACCTCCCTCTGACCTCCCATCTTGCTCTGCTTCCCAATGTGCCATTTCTTGACTTAGAATACACAATAAACGTATTGGATTCGTGCTTTATAGCAGCACTGACCAATAGAACTTTCTGTGATGATGGAAATAGTCTATATTTGCACTTGATATGTGGCTAGTATGAGTGAGGAACTGTACTTTCAACTTCATTTAACTGATTTAAGTGTAAATTACT
The DNA here is from genome assembly GCF_023721935.1 of Panthera uncia. Lineage (NCBI taxonomy): Eukaryota > Metazoa > Chordata > Mammalia > Carnivora > Felidae > Panthera > Panthera uncia. The sequence goes on from NW_026057586.1 coordinate 23,259,225, forward strand.
ACATGTGACAAGTGGCTAGTGTATTTGACAGGGAAGCATTAGAACTTCACCATCATTAACTCGTGAGAGTAGTTTTCTTATCCACAGTGACATGGGAGAATCAACTGAAGCTTTTTCAAAATTCATGTATTTAAACCCACTTCAGATTTACTGACTCAGAACCTCTGGTACTTGTACTATAATGGTCTGTTAAGTTCCTTGCCGCTGTACATTCTCTGCAAGACAAAGAAGAAACGTTACCTTAGAAGTGTACACATTAGCTCAGCTACTCATTAGTGAAGATTAAAATTTTTTGGATGGATTTATTGCCTTTTATATTCACCTAGCTGAGAACAAGACCCTGCAGCAATGGGGGGGGGGGCGGATAAAAAGAAGGGGTAGGTTTTAATAGAGCAGAAGGCAGCCAAGAAAGCCCCAAGAATTTGGCAATGCTCATGCCTTCATAGGCTTTGTGTTGGCATCTCTGGGCAGCCCAGGGTCAGCACGAAGGCACTGGAAAAAGGAGCATACTGTCCGTAACTTTTACCTACTTAAAATGTTTTCCAGGGTCACCCTGGCAGTACAGGGGCAGTGCCAGGAGATCTGGAACTGAACAAGCCCACAGTACGAAAATGGAAGGTAAACCACGCCAAGACGAATTCGTGGCTAATGAGGCAGGCAGCTGCTTTAATTGCACAATAGGATGGATAACAGTGCTGCTGAAAGACAAATGATGGAGTAACGCACTTATTAAATATAAACACCAGGGTGAAGGTGAGGTGTTAATTTTCAAGGCAAAAGACAGCCGTCGTGTCCTGTCACATAATTCCATTTCACATTAAACTTACTGTGGGCAAGAAGGTAATAATGTCAACGACTCACCTCTATTCCTCAACAGCAAGGAAATTGATGGTGAGCTAAAAAGTTTCCAGCCCTGAAGTTAGTACATGACTTGAGGGGATAAAACTAGAATAGGGAGAATATGAAAAATTCAGAACGAATGCCTACAATGCTCTCTCGGTTACAACTGCTCGGTGTTGCTAAGAAAGCATTAACATGCCCTTCTCTGCTCTGGATTCTGCCAGTAGCAGGTGAGAAAACGCCCTGCCCCTCATTCTGACAGCTTGAGTAGGTGCCAGTGTGGATCAGTGGAGTCTCAGACACTCTCCCTTTCATTACTTCCCTTTGAGAATGGGTACAACCTAATAAACAAATTAGGACTGACAGGAACTGAAGTAAAAAAGCTCGCATTTCAAAGATGAGCTGAGGAATTTACAGCTGCCAGGTTAAAGCTTCCTAACTCACCTCCTTTATTGTATCCTAAATGCCATTTCCCAAAGTCCCAAACTGAAAACTTTGACAGCCTCTCCATTGTCTTTAAGATGAGCCTATCCTCCTTCACTGGACATCAAAGCCTTTATAAAATAGCCCCAACCTCACTTCCTATCTAATGTCGCTGAACTGCTCCCCTTTGTGAGTCTTTACGGAATAATTGGTGGGAAAATACACTGGCTGTGTGAGGGATGGCAAGTTAACTTTCATGAACAGCTTCATTATCTGTAAAGCGGACTGAGCATCGGGAACGTAATGGAATTATAGTTGACCCTTGAACAACATGGGTTTAAACTACACGGGTTTGCTCATATGTGGATTTTTTTTTTTATATATATATACAGTAAAGTGTACGTGTATTTTCTTAATACATTTTCTTAATAACATTTTCTTTTCTCTAGCTTACTTTATTGTAAGAATACAGTACCTAAGACACATATCATACAAAATATGTGTTAATTGACTGTTTATGTTATCAGTAAGCCTTCCAGTCAACAGTAGGCTCTTAGTAAAGTTCTGAGGAAGCCAAAAGTTATACACAGATTTTTTTCTTGCCCAGGGGCACCGGTGCCCTTAATCCCTGCCTTGTTCAAGGGTCAACTGTATTGTGAACATTAAGTAAGGTACTTGGCACAGGGCCTGGTTTATGAAATGCAAGCTCCCGTCACTTCCTACCCTGCTCACGAGTGACACTTGTCTTCTCATTGTGTCTAAACACACCCAGTAAGTTCCTACTTCCCTTTATCCAATCCCTATACCCCCTCCCCATTATCGCCCATGCTTCTGCTGGAATCTACACCATCTCCATTTCCCAGCTCTCCACTTAACCAATTCTACTCTCTCTTTGAGGTCTAGGCCCATCTGCCCCCTTCTACGAAGGCAGACTCAAGTTTCTCAACAAGAGCATGCCTTAAGGCAGTCTTGGATAAAGTCTCCAACTCTAACATTCCATGATGAAGCTGTGCAGGTAGGACAAAGTGAAACTTTAGACTCACCAAAGAATATAAGATGACCTCTCCAATTGGTAGGCAATTGGGCAGAAAGTGAAAATACTATTTTAAAAAATACTAAGCTATTTAAAAATCTGCATTCCTGTAAAGGGTTATTATTTTAAAGTCTCGTGTTAATAGGAGCTGTTTCATGCCAGAGAATAGGCTCCACCATATATGGAGCCAAAGTAAGCTTGTAGAGAAGTCCCCCACAGTTTCAGAATGATCAGAGTCATAAAGCTCAATGCTATCTACCTAGGAAGTGGATGATGTGAGAGCTAGACCATGGACTATGTCTGTGGTCTTATAGAGAATTCTGGAATCCCTCTCTGCACTACATTTAACTTCCATAAACCCACCCATTTTTCAAGTGCCTTGTTACATATAGGACCTTCAGTTAGCTGTTGGCAAACGTGGGCACTTCTATATGTATAAGATGTACTTCTTTCCCTCAAAGAAGTTGCAGTCTAGAAAGAGAAATAGAATATAAATAGAATATAGGGAGAAGTCACCGGATGTGTCAAAATGGCATAGTATTTGAAGGAAATCAAAGGATGTGCAGATCCCTTTCAACTAATGTGATCAAAGAGTTGTGCCCAGTGATCTAACTTACCAAAACTGCATCTACCCTGCTCTAGAGAAAAGAATGAAGCTCTAAAATCCTACAAGCTCTTTAAAAAAAAATCCAGAAGCCTATTTTTTATACCTCTTTCATGCTCACCCATTGGAAATCTTGAAATCTCCTCCCCAGCAATAATTCTTCTGTGATTTCTCATTAGAAACTTGCTTAAGATAGAATATTAAATCACAGCAATAAAACTGGAAAATGTGACATCAGATTGAGATGTAAAAGCTAATAATTCATCTTATAATGACTATTATATACAAGAGAAGATAAAACCTTTTCCCCAAATGGACTATGGAAATTCCTATTCATACTGAAAATTACTTTTGATCCTCTCTCTCTGCACTCAGAAACCGAGATAGTAATAATTTTCCTTAAAACCTCTGATTTGATAATTCTTCTTTTATAAACCTGAAGTCCATCTTCCAGAATCCATTGTGACTTGTCAGAGCTCTAAATGAGCCACAATTACACACCAACTTTTTTCCTTCGCAGTCACTACCCCTGGGCTAAAGTCACCTCCATAGATCAGAATTGTCTATCGCAGTTAACAGAAACTTTAGATTTATTCTTCAGCTAGTTATGAAATCATTCATACAACTGGTCAACAGCAAAACACCTGGGGTGCTGGGCCCACTTGACAGCTTCACTCATTTTGGAAAAGAATACTAAAAAATGTCTAACAGTAGGAATAATAATAGGTTATATTTATTGAGCATGCACTGGGTCTCAGGCATGTTGTAAGCCCTTTTCACAAAGTATGCACACAGCTAGGTAACAAGAGGAACTCCAGTCCCCATCACTGGTTGGGTCTCCCTAAGCTGCTCTGTATTGTCTCAGGAAGTAGAGAAGTTCCAGAAATATGGGAGCTAAAAAACCTAATGGTGCCTAGAATTACTTTAGAATGAAACTCCTATTTGCCAACTCTTTCTCCTGTTTTCTGTTGCTCAAACTTCCACGTGTGAGCACAAGGATTCCTTTGCTGGCTTCTTTGCACCCATTTTGCTTCTCAGTCTTTCTCGTGCTCAGATGGTCTCTCTTCCTTCCTGACAACAAGGTTCTCTAGGCACTGGGCTTCAATGCCCCATAATTCAGACACTTACTAAATGCCCCTTCCTGTGGGAGCTACACAAAAGGGATCCAATCCCTGCTCTTAAAGAGCTTATAGTCTAGAGGCATAATAAGTAGAACATAGGGTAGTGATATTGTACATCACCATTATATTAGCCAGGATTCTTTCCACTGCAAATGATAGAGCCCCAATCAACATGGCCTTAACCTGGACTTCTCACATACAGAAGAGTGAGTGAAGAAATGTGTTATTTTAAGCTGCTAGATTTGTAGTAATGGTAATGTATTATGGCAGCAATAGAAAACTAAAATATATACCAAGCCAGCTCTGGAGAGGAGGGAAAAAAGTTATTCCACAAATCTCCAGAAGTTCTCTAAGAAATTGCAAGAAACCAAAAAACACCTAGACCTATGGCAACAATAGTAACTCCAGCTGCTACCATTGGTGGGGGCTCCCTGACCTGATCTACACTGGCTCAAGGAGAGAAGTTCAAGAAAAGCAGGAGCTAACAGTCTGGGTGGTGCCTAAAAATTTTAGCCAGGTGTCCACTGCTGTTAGTTAAATCAGGAGTTGGCAAATAACAGGCCGAATTTGGTCTGCTCCCTGTTTTTCACATCCAAAGATCTGATTTTACCTTTTTTAACAGCTTTTTTTTAAAGCAAAAGATGAATAATATTTTATGACACATGAAAATTACATGAAATTCACATTTGAAGTGCCCAGAAGTAAAGTTTTATGGGAACACAGCCATGATCATTCATTTACATGTTATCAATGGCTGCATTTATGTGACAACGGCAGAGCTGGGCAGTCCCAATAGACATCATATGGCCTGCAAAACCTAAAAGATTTACTATCTGGCTCCTTAAGGAAAAAGTTTGTCAAACCCTACATCAGAAAATGCGAATGTAAATACCCATGAGAACTTTAACACACCTGAGCATGCATTTGTCTTGATTACTGGCATGGAACACGTAAAGAGTTCAGGAATGTCTGAGTCCCAAGAAGGCTCAGGGCAGGGGCACCTGGGTAGCTCAGGGCTCAGTCAGTCGAGCAGCCAACTCTTGACTTCAGCTCAAGGCACGATCCCGGGGTCGTGGGATCGAGCCCTGTGTTGGGCTCTGTGCTGAGCATGGAATCTGCTTAAGATTCTCCTCTCTCTCTCTCTCTCTCTCTCTCTCTCTCTCTCTCAAATAAAATTTAAAAAATTAAAAAAAAAAGAAGAAGAAGAAGGCTTGGGGCAGTCTAGGTGAGAGTTCTGAGGAATACAAGGACAGACAGCCAAAGTCTAGCTCTTCTTACTACATGTTTGTGTCCAGGGTAGACCAAGAGATACCCATGAGGAACTGTTCCCTTACCCCCTACCATGAATCCCCAGAGTGACGCACCAAACCTAGGCAGGATATAACCTTCCCTTTTGGGGAGACAGGTGGGTACCTCTGATTTTTTGCTACATTACACCCTGTGCTGAACTAAGTGGAGAGTGATGGCTTAGCAGGGTTCAAGTGAGTCCAAGTATAGCCCATAAGTAGAGGGCTATACTTGGACACAACTGAAAGTAACCAGTATGAAAGGCAGAAACACAGGGCTCAAGACCAAATGCTAAGATGACAGACAGACACCCCCTTCTCTGTCACCAGCTGGAAGTAAGAGCAGGATTAGTAAGAGGAAGCTCTGAGTTCCATTCTGACATGAGTTCCATTCTTCCCAGGCTGGTGGCTTTTCTTCCTGGAATTGTGGTCTAGCTGGCCAGATCAGCTCCTGAATGTTCAAGGCATTAACCCTATAATTAAGAATTCTTCTCTATTGAAAAACAGGTTTATCTTTATCAGTGTGAGGCAGGGGCCTCTGGCATCTGTCAAATGGTGGAATTAGGACTGATAGGAAGCAGGCTGCAATAAGGTGACTTACCAAGTGGAGCCTTAAATGTCACAACTAGATATTCCCTGAGTTTCCACAGAATCAGATTGGCTAAACCTGGCTTCCCTTTTTACTCTTCCTCTTCAAATTTCTTAGGTTTTCTTTTGAGCTTCCCAAAGTAGGAACCAAAGCTAGAATAAGACTAGACCCTTGTCAGTAATTAAAAGAAAGGATTTGTTTCTTAAAAGGAAGTTTGGGGGCCCCTGGGTGGTCCAGTCCGTTAAGCATCTGACTCTTGACATCGGCTCAAGTCGTGATCTCGTGAACTCCATGCTGACAGCACGGAGCCTGCTTGGGATTCTGTGTCTCCCTCTCTCTGTCCACCCCACACTTGTGCTCGTTCTCTCTCTCTCTCTCTCTCTCTCTCTCTCTCTCTCAAAAATGAATAAATAAACATTTTTTTAAAGGAAGTTTCTTAAGAGATTAGCGTATCTGTCAAATTCACCACATTCCCCAAGCAGAATTGTAGCTCAGTTCTGATACTTGGGTGAGTGAGAGCAGATGGCATGAGTCTAGAAAGAGTATTAGATGAGAATGTTTGCCCTCCTGCAGAGAACACGGGAAAAGGTGAATGGTGACAAATATTTTTAAAATCGATGATATGAAATAAAGACCAGAATTGCAGAAACCGAGCACGTGAGAGACGGAAAGACATATAGTTTAACGGGGGAGCACATTTCCAGTGCTCTGGAGAATCCAGGTCACTGGATTCCTAGCCTGTGTGCTTTGCACACTGCCACAAGCCCCACAGTGGTCACTCCTATTGAGCACCTGAGCCTGTCCTGAGGTCTTGTCCACGGAGAACGTAGCGCAGCTATTTTCTTGGCTGAATTCCATCGGCCCCTGCCATCCCTGTCAGGCTGACCCAGCAACTTGGCTTTCCAGGACCAGCCTGGGTAGATATTTCCCTCAGATATTCTTTCCACCACAAACAAAACCAATGCTGAACATTCACAGAACAAATTTTTCAAATTAACCTGTAAAATCCCCTCCTGGCACTGCAGGGAGGTCAGGCAAGATGCTGATGATTCCGTAACTCAGCATCAGGCATCCACGTTTCACCACACACTGATATCAGATGGTCTCTCCCTTGCTCAGGTTTTTCAGAGTAAGAAAGGTTACATTTTTCATCCACAGAAAGCCAATGTCACAGCTAGTGATAAGAAAGAATTTATTATGGGAATCACAGAAGAAGCGAGGCAAAAAAGCACTAGATTTGAGGAGGCAGAACGGTGCCGTAGAAAGCTTGGAAGACTTCAAAGCAGAGACCTCAGTTAAAATCCTGGCTCCTCTAACTAGCAGTGTGCTTGATCCTTCGAAGCCTCTGTCCTTATCTGCAAGGCAGGTTAATGCCTGTACCCCAGGCTGGGAAAATCAGATGAGGCAATGTGTATGGAGCATGCCGAATGCTTCTTAGTGAAGGACTGTAAGTTATGCGTAAATATGAGTAGGTGGGCATAACTAGGGAACACTTAGAGACGCAGTGGGTATTAAAGGAATCTAGTGCTGCCTGCCCCCTGCTCCCACCTCAACATCAACTATGTCAGGAGTTGATAACTTTTGCCATGGCTCCTTCCTCTTGACTCTTCTGACATAAGAGTGAGGCGATTACAAAGGGGACATCAGCAAAGTAAACACTGTACCAGTGAGGAATCAGCCAGGTTAACAGACCTCCTGCTGGTACGGTAGAGTAGAAATCATTCACACCACCCACTGGACGAGGTGAGTCATAGAATCCACTCAGCCATGTAGCCGAGAGCTGCACTCCTGGGGGGAATTAAAAAATTTCTGACCCAAGACCCAAGTCGCGGGGGAAAAAATGGCACTTTGGCATCTGAACACTTCAACGGAAGGATGGCTGAGCAGGTGGACAGAGCCCTTGGGCATTCAGACATCAGGGACAGCATGAAGTGGGGGGAAAGCAAGAGGAAACCAAACAAGAAGAAGCGAAAGAGGGCTTGGAAAAGCCAGTGAAAGAACCCAAAGGAAACCACAGCCTGATCTGTGATTCTGCTAAGAGCCCTGGTGATCACCCTGTGTAGCTCAGCGTTGGTATGAGTGATGATTTACGTTGGCCTTGAACTCCAAACTACCATGCAGAGGCTGTGGTGAGGTCACTACTAGGCTGGAACAATCATGCAATTTGAAACAGGAAGACCAAGTGCTGACAACTCTTGGCACTTCTGGATGGTTCTGCGACCCTGAGTAAATCATGCTCCTTCCTTTGCACCTCAATGCCTTCATTTGTAAAATGAGGTTAGACCAGCTGAACTCAAAGCTTTGTTTAGGCTCCAATTCTAAGAGTCCCCAGAGAGGACATATGACTAGAGAGGAAAACTTCCCTCCCACACAGAATCTGCCATGCTCCTTGTTTGTTATTTCTGTGGGAGAGGGGACAATGGTTTTCTCTAAAATTCTCACTGAGTGAAGAGAATGATGACATATCTAAGAGTCTTGATGGCCAATGAACACAGGTTATGAATTCAGTCCACAGAGACTCTGTACTGTAAGTGCCTCTTCAGACCCTCCATAGAAGGATAGGTTTGGGTCACAGCTCTGGGGTGTACACGAAGGGGCGGGGAGTCAGGAGTGAGGGAGATGGCCAACCCCACACGGACTGCCTCGCAGCTTAGTGCATCTGTGTTCTTGCGCATCTCCACATGTGCCTGCTCCGTGCTTGCCAATTTCCATGCCTTTCAGTACAAGTTCTTGGTTCCCGGACTGTTACACGTCCCAGCTGGTATTCTGCTCTCCCACAAGCTGCCTGAGAACACACAGCCCCGATGTCTGTCCACCCACCTCTCCCAAAGCTTCATTCTTTCCTCAGCAGCCCCACACCACCCAGCCCAGGGAGGCTGTGTGCCCACTGCCGCTGAGGGCCAAAGAGCATGGAGCCAATTCCAGTTTCCTTTCCCTCCTGTTCTTTACACACACGCACGCACACACACATACACACACACGCACCCCAGGAGAGGGGTTCACAGAGCTTCTGCTTCTGTTTTCCCTCCTCCTTTGACACACTTCTTTTCATCTGGATTCTTCTTCCAAATGAATTGTTCGGTTCTGACGCGAGAGTGAGGGACTGGATGTCTCCCTTCTATGTAAATGGTAAGTCAACGCATTAACTCAGTACAAATTTGGCATATGCCTACCACGTGTCACACATTGGGCTGGTTGGCATGAATGCCGATAACAAATCAGACACAGTCTGGAGAGTGTTAAAGACCAAACCACTGATGAGTGAGGCATTCAGAAACTATTCCTTCAATGCGGTTAACCAACACATGCAAGTTAATGATCAAGAGAGGCTTATCAATAACTCAGCTCTACTGCTGTGTGAATTAGAAACAGTCTCCACGGCATGTCCACCAAGGCTCCCTCTTCTGCCCCCTATTCTAATCATGTAGTCGGGGGGGGGGGGGTGGTGTAACATGCGTGTCAGTCTGTGGTATTGTGGCAAGAGCGCGAGGTAGGGGTTAGGCGCCCTGGCACCGAGCTCCACCTCTGCAACATAACTAGCTGTGGGAGCTGGGCAGTTTCCCTCTCCTTGTCCCTATGTGACCTAGGGGAATTGGAGTCCATTGTTTCCAGCAACCTTTCCAGCTCTGAACAGCTTTTATCCCACTATCTGCTGCATACAATTCATTACAGAAAGAAAGAAAGGCTTATTTTGAGACCACCAAGCCAGGGAAATGACATGGGAAATGACTGTCATAGGGGAAGAGAGCCCAAAAGAAGTCTGTGGTATTCAAAGGGACCAAGGTGACTGAGGCTCCCTAAGGAGAGGGATCAGGATGCAGATAAGGAGCAATTAAACCAGCAGAGAAACCCTGCCTGGGCAGCTTAGGTTTACATTAGGAATGACATCATCTTTCCATGAAAAGCTTAATGAGAATATGGCTTTTTAAAGATAGCAGCCCTGATCATTAAAGAAGCGTGTGTGCGTACTTCTCTCTGACTATTTCCAAGGGCAGTCTTCGACCCCATATCCAAGACGAGACCATCCCTTTAGGGACCGCGTACAGTATTTGCTTTTTAATTGTCCTCCGGCCTGAGCCACCTTTATTTCTTCTCCCTCTCCCTTCCTTCCTCTTCCATCCCTGTTCTTCCTCTCTTCCTTTCTCTCTCTCTCAAAAACACACAGTTAAAAAAAAAAAAACTGCATAAAATCGTGTAAGGCGAAAATTCCCTCTTTCTGCCTTCCCCCTGACTCTTACTTCTGTAGTCCCCTTTCCAGAATCAGTCACCGTTACCACTTTCTTAAAGAAACTTCAAAAGGTGTTCTCTGCACAGACCTGTATATATGCATTTATAGCCCCCCTTTTATAAGAAGGTCTTGGCTCTTTGTTTTTCTATGTTCCGTTCAGTCTCAGCATAAGTGTACCTTGTTTAATACAGTGTATGTGCACCCAGAAGGTTGTATAAATCAAATTTTATTGTGATAGGCGTAAAAAGAAAAGTTATGTTATTTAAAAAGAAAAAAAATGTTCTATGCCTTAGCAGGCAATTTAAAACAAACAAAAATATCTTTGTGTCAATAGACCGTTCTTTCGTCCCCTCCCCACCATGTAGTGAGTTGTGCGTGTACTTTGGTATTGGGGTTTCCTGAGGCTGAGCGTTCCTGTGTTTGAATTGTTCTCATGATAAAAAGAAAATACATTATGACTTGTTGGACGACGTGCGTTTTATAGTTTTCCGTAATGAGCCAAGAGAGCCCATCAGTATTCAAACCCCAGCAGGATGGCACTGCCCCAGAAAAGCGCATTGCAAGTGACCTAAATGAGAGTATCAAGTCAGACTGTGTTGTGTAACTGCCAGCCAGAGTCACTGGTGAGGGAGTGGCTCCCGCTCAGCACTGCCTTAGGCAGTGTGAGATGTGCCAAAAGGTAAACTGCTTACACTTTAGGTAAAAGCAGATCTGGAATCAGTTTGGAGGAAATGACAATACAATAGGAATTATATGTTAAAATTATGCATAACTGTGCCAGGAGCAGGCGTGGCTGGAATTCTGAGAAGGCAGGGAGGTCCTCCCTGTGACCAGGGAGTGGGAAAGGCTTGCCAGGAGCACTAAGTTGAGTGGGGCAGAGAGTTTAAGGGGCAGCAGTTAGAACCAGGGGAGAGGACAGGGCTGCTCTAACAAAGCACCACGACCTGGGTGGCTTGAAACAACAGAAATGAAGTTGTCCCCAGCGTGTGCTTCCTCTGAACCCTATAGGGGAGAATCCTTCCTTGCCTCCTCCTAGTGTCCAGGGGTTGCTGGCAATCTTGCTGTCCCTGAGCTGTGGCTGCGTCACTCCAATCTCTGCTCTGTTGTCATACTGGTGTGGGAAGCAAAGACAGGAGGAAATGGCAGATAGAACTCAATTTCCTTAGAACCTGCAGCCCATTATTGACAGATACTTGAGGCTCCAGGAACTCCCTAAGGTCTTAATGCTAATGCTTTGCTGGAGGGAAAACAACCCTAGCTTGACAATAGCTAGGCCTCCAGTACCCTGGGAATCTTCTTTAGCATATGGAAATCTCACTGTAAACTTCCCCTGGACTTTACCTCCCCCAACTCCACAGTATATAACCAGTGTCTCCTCATGTTCCCACAGGTCCTGTCCCGGTGCTTTAATAAAATCACCCTTTTGCACCAAAGACGTCTTCCAGAATTCTTTCTTGGCATCGGCTACGGACCCCACGAACCCCACTATCACCCCCAAAAACCTCATCAATAGGGCCACCTTCTTTCTCTCTGTGTATCTGTGTCTTCACTGGCATTGTCCGCTCTTATAGGGACACCAGTCATATTGGATTAAGGGCCCACCCTACTCCAGCATGACCTCACCTTAACTTAACTAATTACATGTGCAGTGACCCTATTTCCGAATAAGGTTACATCCTGAGGGACCGGGGAGATAGGGCTTCAACAGATCTCTTGGGGAGGGGAGCACAATTCAACTCAAGTGGCAAGGATTCTCCACTTGGCTCCATTCCCAGTCTGCCTCACCTTCTGCCCCCCCTGGACAAAGTCAGTGTGCACAGAGTTCATTCCCCTCTTCTCCAAGGACCCAACCTCTCCCTCAGTACCCCGTTCGCACAGCCTCCCTGTGGAGGTTCCTATCACCCAGAACTCCTGCTCCTACAAAACAGCAGCTGAGGGATGCTCTCATCTGAGCATCCTTTCCCATAGCCCAGGGCCCTTTGTTCCTTGTCCTGCTCTGTTCCCCACCTCCTGACTCACATTCCTCTTCCCTACCTTGGACCCCACTAATTCACCTGTGTTCTCTCATTGGCACCACCACGGTCCCTGTCCCCTGATGGCCCTTGCAGCCAACCAGCAAGAGGCCTGCCTCTTCCAGCAAGGATCCATACTGCAGGAAAAAACTAGAAAAACAAACAAGCAAACAAAACAAAAACACATGCCTTTGCCTGTTTCTCTAAAAACCATCCATTTGTCATTTGAGTCTTAGCCGTGTCTCAGCACATGTATTCTCATCCCCATTTGATTCCTTTTCCTGTTTCCCATATCAGCTTCCCAAACTCCCCCACCCCTGTCCCCATTACCTTCCCTCCCTCCGGATTGACATTGTTCTCTATTACACAGAGTATAGGAACCATCAAACATAAACTTGTTTAACTTCCTCCTTCTCTGGCTCAAAGTGCTGACCCAGCTTCCCTCTTCTATTCATGTCTGCTCTGTAGTCTCAGGGCATTTTTTCTAAGGAGAAGGTAATTCATGTTTATTGAGTCCCTCCAGAGTGCCAGGCATTATGCTAGGTGTTCTCGCCTCTTATCTCACTGTGACACTTATGTTGTTCTAATTTTGCTTGTTTACATTTCTATCTGACCCTCCAGCTACAAGCTTCTTGTGAAATCTCTGGGGACATCTTTACTCATCGGGCATTATTCCATGTAATCCTCTAGAACTTTATGAACCAAGTACAGATTATCTCCAAATTACAGATGAGGAAACCAAATCTCATTGTGTTAAGCCACTTGACCAACCTTGGTACCACCTGGACGTAGCAGAGCCCGGATGCAGTCACAGGTCCACCGACCACACGGCCCACCACACGACACGGAACAAATGAGTGGCACGTTGCTAACTCTGGGCCAAACAGAACAGCAAATGAGGGCCTGCTCCCACTCGCCTGATTGGCTGCCTCCCTCCTTTATAAACAGGAACCATTCTCAGAGTCTGAAGTAAGGATTATTCTAAGAACTATTTAAGCTCAGTAGGGTACCCTTTCGTTCATTTGCTCAACAAATATTTGTGTCTTATATGTGTTAAACCCTGTGCTGGAAAGGGTAGACACAATCATGAGCAAAACAGAACAGGGACTTCAGGCTAAGGACCTGTCCGGGAACAGCTTAAAACACAGACCGAAGGCGGTCGTCCCCAGCCCCATACGCAGCCTGTCCACAGCCCTTCCCTGTAGTTCAGGACATCTGAGCCCGGTGACAGGGATACATTGCCTCCCCTAGGGGTGCCTGGGGAAAATGAGAAAAGGGTTTCCCTTTTTCCAGTTTCCCTTCCCTCCCTTGGAGAGAAAATGGTGAGCAAGTCTGTTTTCCATCACCGAATTTATGGATTATGGCCAGAGTTCAAAATCACTCCCAAGGTCCCTAAATGAGGAGGCAGAATCCCATGCCTACCCTGACCGCACTTACTCACCTGTGCACCTGCCCATGTGAAAAGTGTGCTTACTTCCTGATAGGCTTCCCCAGGTACAGGCTTCTCCGCTTTAACTATTGGCCTTTGGATTGGATAGTTCTTTGCTCTGTGGGGCTGTCCCGCACACTGTAAGATATGAGCAGTATCCATGGCCTGTACCCACTACATCCTGGTAGCAGCATCACCACCATCCCACTTAGGACAATTAAAAATGTCTCAGACACTGCGACCTGTTGCCTGAGTGAGGGCAGAATCAGCCCCCTGTTAAAAACCACTGTTTTTGAACAGTGCATTGAAAATTGCTCCCATGACCTTTAAGGTACCAGCCAGAGACCCACATCACCTGAGTGCCACAGAGGAGCCTCTCTGAGAGGAGACCCAGTGCAGCCAGGACTCTCCCTCTCAAGAAGGCTGCGGAGGTAAGCACTGTGTGCATCACACACTCAGCTCAGATTAAACACATCCAGGCTCACCCAGGGACTCGGGAAATGCTCAGTCACCAAACTGTGCCCAGAGTCACAGGACATTTGTGGTAGTGCCCACAACTGGAGAAGTGACAGGTTAATCCTCCCCAAAGACTCTGATCTGCATAGGTCATATCATTTCTTCTGTAGTCACTTCCTACCAGATACCTTGCTGTCATCACTTCCTGAAATGCTTTTGTTAGAGTATTGTCTCTCTTTTTCACATGCCCTCTCCTTTAAAATGTGATCCTCCCCACGAGAGCACAGTAAATCACCGACATTTTATTTTGAATTAGCTAACAAATCCTTTCCCTCAAGGTCCTGTGGAAATCAGACACACATCAGCCACCTTTGACTGGAAGCTGGCTATGTCCCCAGATCTCAATAGGTGGCTTTGCAGCCATATCGTCCATATGCCAAGATGAAATTGACTGAATTTGGGCATGTCAATTTGAGGACAGTTTTTCCAGTCCTAACGGTGCAAACCCCAGGACATCAAACTGGTGTAAGGATGCTGTATGAGAACAGCCTCCCCTTAGGAGGGTCCTCTGTGAGCAAAAGGACTGCTGCACTGAGGAAGGGAAAAAAAAAAAAAAAAAAGCTAGTCCAGTGAAGCAGAGACAGAGGAAGAGAAGATGGAGACCCTTGCCAATTTGACCTTTTCTGCCTACTTGCCATGAAGGCTGGTGGGGGATTGTGACCTGTTACAATGGTTTCTTGAGGAGAAATCATTCAATAAGTATTTATGACAATCAACTTTGTGCCAGACCCAGTGGGATTCATTTGAACTGTTTTCCTTCCCAGACCTCATTCTACATCAGTACTAGCCCCCATAGCCCCTTAGTAAGGGATAGAGTATGTGCCATTGAGAATGTGTTGCCAAGAAATGGGGTCGTGTTTCCTGTCCAAGACCAGTTCAGTTCTAACCAGTTATAACATGGGAATTTGGAGCTGAGACAAATAGGATACAGGAAGATTAAGGAGATTCTGACCCCACTGGCTGCCTTCTAGAATCTCTGACCCTAAGGGGACAAGAGAGAAGATCCAAGAAACACCTGGGCCACCAAGCTTCTCATTAGCAGACCAGAGGTCCAGGCTAATGGCATACGCTTGTGCCAACCCAGCCCCGGACCCCAAACCACTGGGGAATCTGAAGTCCATCCCCCGTAGTTCCCCATGACACGGATATTCACCCATCTGAATTCACATTCCACTCTCTGGGGTAGATTCTTCCATTCCTGCATGGTTACAGATACCCAGAAAGTGGCTTGGCCATCGGTGTAGCTCCATCCCACTGTTCCTTAAAGTATGGTATTTCAACCACCTGCATCAAAATCACCATGGAGTGTTTAAGATGCATGTTCAAAAAAAAAAAAAAAAAAAAAGGTAGCCTCACTTTAGACTAAATAAATCAGAATCCCAAAGGAGTAAGAGTCAAGTATCTGATTTTTTAAAATTACACTTTTAGGTGATTCTTATACAAACTAATTTGGGAATCATTGGCAAGGTGAAAAGAACACAGACTTTGAAACTAGGCTGAGCTAGGTTCACACCCAACCCTGTTACTTCTAAATTGTGTGACATTAAGCAAGTTACTTAGCATCTTTTTCATTTCTAAAATGGGGAAAGTAAAGCCTATGTAATGGGTTTGGTATAAGAATCAATATGATAATATGTAAAAAAAAAAAAAAAAGGCTCAGTTCACTTTACGTGCTTCCATAGTGCTCCATATGTCAGTGGTTGTTACTGTCTTTGGTGCTTTGGTGGAATTTAGCCAAATGATCAAACCTACTGTTGGTCCTTGGAACCGCTGAATCTTTCTGGAACTATCCAGCCAACCCCCTGCTGCAGATTATAACAGTCAAAACTGGAAGGTCCGCATCACCCGGGATCATTGTTACCCTTCACTGGAAGCTCTGGACCCTAAGGACCAAACAGAGCTATTCAACCCATCAGAGCTCTGGGAAGGAAAGGCAGGCAGATTGCTGGGGAGAAAGTTCCTGTTAACCCATCCACTCCTTTTTAAATGCTCAAGTACCCAGATGCCAAAAGGACCTGATCTCAGCAGCACACACACACAGACCTGACCCTGCCTGCAGCACCACTGTACCAAGGCCAGCACCCACAGTGCAACTGACAGGCGCAGTGTGATAAGCAAGCTATTTTCTGAATCTGCACAAGGAATGTTTGATATTCCAGAGCTCATACAAATGGAAGAGGCTGCTAAACAGTGTCGGAAAGTTCTGCAGAAAAGCATTATGCATTTCTCAAGGAAATTATTTTTAAAAGCTTTTCCACTGACAGTTTCTTCAAAGGGAGACAATTGTTCCTTTCAAAAGTTCCTATGTTCTAACAGAGATAAGCAGCTTAGGCCTGCTTCTGGGGTGACTAAGTGCTCCTTTACATTCTTATTTCTGCCCCGGATTATTCCAAACCCTCAGCCTCTCGAAGAAATCAAGTCCCAAGCTTAGGCGTTAGCAGGAGGACTTCTGATCCCCTAGTTTTGAACCAGAAGAATGAGACTCCTTTATTAAAGGGACGTTTCTCCAGTTTAGGCATTCCTGGGACTAATCGTCCTTATTTCATAGCTGGATCTCCCATCAGGGTCCTAATTCATTCAGGACCCTGCTGTGGACTGAAAGTTTGTGACCCCTCCTCCCCATTCACACACTGAAGTTTAATCCCCAACGCGCTGGTATTTGGAGGTGGAGACTTGGGGAGGTGAGGAGGTCATGAAGGTGGAGCCCTTAGGAATGTGGTTAGTGCCTTTATAAAAGAGGTCCCAGGGGCACCGACTATTGATTTTGGCTCAGATCATGATCTCATGGTTCATGAGTCTGAGCCCCAAGTTGGACTCTGCACTGACAACAGGAATCTGCTTGATATTCTTGGTCTTCCTCCCTCTCTGCCCCCCCACACCTCCCCCCCCCCGACTTGTGCACTCACACACGAGCATGCACAAGCATTCTCTGTCTCTGTCTCTCTCTCTCAAAAATAAATAAACAAACATTTAAAAGAGGCCCTAGAGAGTTCCCTCACCACCACCCCCCCCACCACCACCTAAAGCACAGCAAGAAGACAGCAATTTATGAATCAGAAACAGGCTGCCCCAAACCCCAAAACTGCAGACATCTTGATCTTGGATTTTCCACCCTCCAAAGCTGTGAGAAATATGTTTCTGTTGCTTATAAGCCACCCAGTCTGTGGCATGGTGTGATAGCAGCCCAAACTAAGATAGGCCCTATAAGAAGTCTATCTGGCTAGGATTTTAAACATAAGCCTTGGGGCACCTGGGTGCCTCAGCTGGTTAAGTGTCAGACTCCTGATTTTCTGCTCAGGTCATGATCTCCCTGCTTATGGGATCAAGCCCCGCGTCAGGCTCCACACTGATAGCACAGGGCCTGCTTGGGATTCTCTCTCTCCCTCTCTCTGCCTCTCCCCCTCCCCTGCTCATGCTCTCTCTTTCTCTCTCTCTCTCAAAATAAATGAATAAACTTAAAAAATAATAATAAAGACAAGACTAACCCACATATCTCAGGAATAGTTACGTAAGTTACTTTGTTGGTGGTTTTTATTTTTGTTTCTTAATTTGGGGGGTGGGTACATAAATATCCATTATTTTATCCCTTATAAATTTTCATATATCTAAAATATTTTCTTTAAAAATAATGTTTCCAGATATGCATTGAATACGCCCAGGAAAACGTCTTGTCAGTAGCCCTAATCAATACTGGTATCACCCAGCTTGTGACATGTATTCCTGCACTTTCTCCTTTGAGCATCTTGGCACATGGTTGCTATGAACCTTCCGCAGACAATAATACCTGAGAGCAAAGACCTTAGAATTTCCAACACACTGCATGGGAATGGACACCTGGCAAGTACTATTTATTGAATTTTTTGTTCATTAGATTGAGGCCTCGCCTCCTCTAAGAGCCTCTCCCTTAGACCTGTAGACTTTTTCCCTTCCTCTTCACCCCAAATGGGTTCACTGCATGATGGCTGAGGTCATTCCAGCACACATATGCTTTGATGACAGTGTAAAGGAATCTCAACTTTTATAATATGGATCTGATAAATTATATGCATACATGCTCATATTTAATTAAGTCAACTTGGCATAAGGTTAAAGCATAATTCATTTTCCATAAAGCAGAAGGCATCACAATCTCACACTTTAGCCTCTACTACAGAGCTGTAATCATCAAGACAGTATGGTATTGGTATTGGTATTGGCACAAAAACAGACACATAGATCAATGGAATAGAATAGAGAATGCAGAATTAGACGCACAAATGTATGGCCAACTAGTCTTTGAGAAATCAGGAAAGAATATCCAGTGGAAAAAAGATAGTCTCTTTAGCAAATGGTGTGGGAGAACTGGACAACAACAAGCAGAAGAATGAAACTAGACCACTTTCTTAACACCATACACAAAAATAAACTCAAAATGGATGAAAGACCTAAATGTGAGACAGGAAACCATCAAAACCCTAGAGGAGAAAACAGGCAACAACCTCTTTGACCTCAGCCACAGCAATTTCATGCTCGACACATCTCCAAAGGCAATGGAATTAAAAGCAAAAATGAACTATTGGGACCTCATCAAGATAAAAAGCTTCTGCACTTCAAAGGAAACAATCAACAAAACTAAAAGGCAACCGATGGAATGGGAAAAGATATTTGCAAATGACGTATGGGATAAAGCATTAGTATTCAAAATCTATAAAGAACTCACCAAACTCAACACCCAAAAAATAATCCAGTGAAGAAATGGGCAGAAGACATGAACAAACACCTTTCCAAAGAAGATATCCAGATGGCCAACAGATGCGAAAAGATGCTCAACATCACTCATCATCAGGGAAATACAAATCAAAGCCACACTGAAATACCACCTCACACCAGTAAGAGTGGCTAAAATTAACAACTCAGGAAACAACAGATGCTGGTGAGGATGTGGAGAAACGGGAATCCTCTTGCACTGTTGGTGGGAATGTAAACTTGGGCAGCCACTCTGGAAAACAGTATGGAAGATCCTCAAAAAATTAAAAACAGAACTACCCTATGACCCAGAAATAGCACTACTAGGAATTTATCTAAAGGACAAAGGAGTACTGATGCATAGGGGCACATGTACCCCAGTGTTTATAGCAACACTTTCAACAATAGCCAAATTATGGAAAGAGCCTAAATGTCCATCAACTGAGGAATGGATAAAGAAGATGTGGTTTGTATACACAATGGAATACTACTTGGCAGCAAGAAAGAATGAGTCCTGCCATTTGCAGCAACATGGGTGGAACTGGAGGGTATTATGCTAGGTGAAATAAATCCGTCAGAGAAAGACAGATATCATATGTTTTCACCCATATGTGGAACTTGAAAAACTTAACAGAAGACCATGAGGGAAGGGAAGGTGAAAAAATAGTTACAGAGAGGGAGGCAAACCATAAGAGACTCTTAAATACAGAGAACAAACTGAGGGTTGATGGGGAAGAGTGGGGGAGAGGGGAAAATGGGTGATGGGCAGTGAGGAGGACACTTGTTGGGATGAGCACTGGGTATTGTATGTAAGCGATGAATCACAGGAATCTACCCCCAAAACCAAGAGCATACTGTATACACTGTATGTTAGCCAAGTTAACAATAAATGACATTTTAAAAAATACTAATAAAATATAATACAAATTAAAAAAAAACCATAGTTTTCCAAAGTTCATTCTGTTGTCATTCCCCTCCAGTTATCCCTCTGGTTTTTTTTCTAGTCTAGATGGAGGCTATTTTTTTCCCCCCAAAGTCAGCCCATTTCCATCTTCCATTTCAAAAACCATACAAAGTCTGACCAGAGAGTATCCTAGGCTTCCTCCTGGTAGTAGCTCACAGCAGCCCGCAGGTCCCCCCATCAGCCAGTCTCCCCTAGCAATTCCTGAATTCCTTTGTCTCTCCTTTGCTCTCTCCCTTTTCCCCAGCCTATGCATTCTTGGAAAGTTCAGGTTCTCTCATTGTTTCATTCTCCAGAGTCACCATCTAGACTTTCCTGCTCCTAACCCTCCCCTCACCCAGAACCAGAGGCTACTTCTGGGATCTCACCCCCAGGCCATTTTTCCTCCTAGTAATTTGCTTCATCCACCCGTAAGTGAAAATAAACTGGGCCAGGATTCTACAGGAGACAAGAGGCAAGAGTCTTTCTTGGCCTCAGAGATAATGCCCGCAAATAGAGCCATGATGTTCCTACTGGCCTCCTCAAAATCTGTACGAAGCCTTATTTATGACTTGTGCTGGATTTAAAATGGGGGAGATGGAGAGCACAGTGAACTTACTGAAACCTCACGACCTGTACACAGTGAGGGCTTGGGTCCACAGGTACCACAAGGGTAGCTGGGCAAGGAATTTGAATAACAGCCCACCATAACCAACCACTGTTCCTCTCTGACCCACAGGCTTTGTAGTAGGATCTGGCTTACTCTTCAGAACAATTTCTTCCTAGATGACAGTAAATTGTCTCTAGGGGACACCTTTTTTACTCTCTGCCCTCTTGCCCGTCCAATGCCCCTAACCCTCCACAACCACATTCTTCCCCACACCCAACAGAAGGGTCCGTGTGTGTCTTTAGCCCAAGTGGTGAACAGGGTGTATTGTTGTGCTCAGTATTGTCATTGTTTATCTAAGAGGCTACTCAGTGAATGTAAACAGATACTTAGAACCAGAAAATGTCTCCTAATTCTGCATCCCACATATACCTGGGCCCAGCAGAGATATACTGTTATGTTAATATTGACCCTATTAAGAGGTGATTGTACATCACCTGTCCATTATCTCTCAAGTTCCAGGACTTCAGCCAAAGTGGATGTGTCCTCCAAAACAAAAGTCATCTAAGTAAATAGCTTTTCTGTACAGTGTGGATTAAAATAAACTTCAGAAAATAATACTCTTTATCATCTAACTCTCAGTTGACCCCAGATTGGGTAGTGTTCTTCAAGGACTAGGAATGAGAGCAAACAATTTTTCTGGAGATAAATTCACTAGTAGCTTTTCCCAATTTTGAGCAGGAGTGCCTCATATTTGATCATTTTTCATCCCAAGGAGAGAAAGCAATCTCAGTAAGGGCTTAACTCAACAGCTTTGCACCCTCCTCCTCCAAGGTGCTCAGGAAGAGCCAGTGTACTTCTCAAGGCTAGATGCCCATTACTAATACTGACTTCATGTGGGAACACGTCCACCTCTACAAGCAATAATCACCGTTTCCTTCCTTAAGAGTTTTGTCACTGTCAGACTGATCTTTCATGAAGGGTCACCTGATCTTAAGAACCAGAGTCAAATTCTGACAGAAAAGGTTCAACATCTGAACAGATAATAACTATATAATTGATACTCTTAAAATAATTAAAATAAATGTATGCCTGGTATACGAGGAAGAAGGAAAACACAACAGACTTATTTCTTCATCACGAAATTCATTTGGTAACAGTAAATTCTGAATGTGATATTTACCACATTAAACGGTGAATATTCACCATACTTAATGGTGGGGGGAGGCTGGCATGCCAACTCCTGAGTTTTCTCTTAGGGTTGTTTCTGGGTCTAGTTCTTAGAGGCTCTCTCCTGCTCAAGCCCAGAACTGCCCTTCTCCCCTCTCCCATTCTCCCCTTATCTAAGTCCACATAGCCTTTGGAAAGGGGGAGCACCCAACAATCATACTACAGAACCTAGACCCTTAGATCTGGGCAGAGGCTGGGACTGACACCACAAGAGTCACAGAAATAGTTTTCCCAAGAGGCCCAGTACCTGCCTCCTTCCAAGAGCCCAGACCACTGCCTTCCTGGTTTCTCCTACCCTGTACCCCCATAGGCCCCCAGCTCCTTGTGCTTTCACTTCTCTTTGGATTCCAGCTGTTTTATTTGATTTTTTTAATCTGAACATTAATGTTTGAAGTAGATGGAGCAGCATGAACAAAGATAGAAGCAAGAAAATCCATGACTTTTTCCACAAGTCGAGGTAGTTCCGAATAACTGTGTATGTAGAAAAGGGAGTGGCAAGAGAAGGAGCGGAAGCCAGACATTCACAGCACGTACACTGCAATGGAATTATAATTGCAACCACAACCGTCCACCATTCACGCTCCCTGTGCAGGCCCAAGACAATTATTCTACCAGAGCCTCAGAGTGCTGCCTACTGATGGATCACAGCTGAGTCCCTCTATGGGCCTGGATTCAATTTCATAAGGTGTCAGGATACATGGCCAATATACAAAAATCAATGTATTCTGTATGCTAGCAATGAACAATTGAAAATAGCAATTCAAAAACAATACCATATACAGTACCACACAAAAACATAAAATATTTAAGAACGAATTTAACAAAATGTGTGCAAGATCTATAGCTGAAGCCAATAAATCATTGCTGAAAGAAACTAAAAGTACTAAAAAACTTAAATAAGTGAAAAGATATGCCATCCTTAGGGATTAGAAGACTCCGTATCCTCAAGACACAAATTATCCTCAAACTAATCTACAGATTTAATGTGTTATTCTAATCAAAATTCCAACAGTCATTTTGTATAAACTGACCATGTTGATTCTAAAATGCAGACAACCACAAATATCAAAACAATCTTTTAAAAGGAAACATTTGGGGAGGTGCCTGGGTGGCTCAGTCAGTTAAGTGTCCAACTCTTGATTTCAGCTCAGGTCATGATCTCATGGTTTGTGGGTTCAAACCCCACATCGGGCCTTGTGCTGACAGTATGCGGAGCCTGCCTGGAATTCTCTGTCTCCTTTTTCTCTCTGCCCCTCCCCTGGCTCACAGATGTGCTTTCTCTCTCTCAACATAGATAAAGTTTAAAAAATTCTTAATTAAAAATAAATAAACAAAGCAAAAAAATTTTAAAGGTTGGAATGATTTGCACTACCTGTTACCCAGACTTACTATAAATCTACAATACTCAAGACAGTGTGATATTGGCATAACGTCATATATACAGATCAGTAGGTGAGAGTAGAGTCCAGAAATAGACCCACACATACATAATCACTTGATTTTCACAAAGGCACCAAGAAAAGTCAATGAAGGGAAACTATAGCTTTTCAGCAGCTGGTGCTGAAACAACTGGATATCCATAGAGATAAATATGAATTTTAACCCTTACCTCACACCATACACAAAGGTAATTCAAGATGTATTGTAAACATAAATATGAAAGATAAGACTTTTGGAAGAAAACATAAGAACAAATTTTGTGACCTTGAGGGAAGCCAAAATTCCTTAGGCCACAAAAAGCACAAATCATAAAAAGGAAACAATGGATAAATTGGGCTTTATTAAACTTGAACCTTTATCTATTGGAACCCATCACTGATAAAATGAGTATTTTCTCCACAGACTGGAAGAAACTCATATGTATGACAAAGGAATTGCATCCAGAATATCTTTTTTTTTAACTCTGTAAATAAATAGTAATAAACTAAAACAATACAATTTAAAAGGGGCAAAATCACTTCACAAAATAAGGTATTTGAATCGCCAATGCACACGAGAAGATGCCCTATATCAAGAGTCATCTGGAAGTACTAACTAAATCTACATGAAATACTTCTGCATGCTCACTAGAATGGCTAAAATTTAAAAGACTAATAATACCAAGTATTTCCAACAATGTGGAGCAACTAGAATTCTCACGCATTACAGGTGGGAATTTGAAATAAGAAAACCACTTTGGAAAAGTTTGGCAGTTTTTTTAAATTTAAATGTACAGATGGGGTGCTTAGGTGGCTTAGTTCGTTAAGCGTCTTCTTTGGCTCAGGTCATGATCTCTCAGTTCTTGAGTTTGAGCCCCAAGTTGGGCTCTGTGCTAACAGCTCAGAGCCTAGAACCTGCTTCAGATTCTGTGTCTCCCTCTTTCTCTGCCCCTCCCCTGCTCACGCTGTCTCTCAAAAATAAATAAATGTTATAAATAAATAAATAAATAGATAAATAAATAAATAAATAAATAAATAAAATTTAAATGTGCAGATATGATGGGCCCCTGGGTGAGTCAGTTGGTTAAGTGTCCAACTTCGGCTCGGGTCATGATCTCACGGTTCATGAGTCTGAGCCCCCACATCCGGCTCTGTGCTGACAGCTCAGAGCCTGGAGCCTGCTTCCAATTTTGTCTACTTTCCTCTCTGCCCCTCCCCTGCTCATACTCTTTCTATATATATCAAAAATAAATAAACATTTAAAAATTAATAATAAATAAATAAATAAACAAACAAACAGGTATGATATGATCTAGGTATTTCATCCCAAGGTATTTACTCAAGAAAAATGAACATTTGTCCAAAGACTTTTACACACATGTCCATAACAGCTTTATTCATGACATCCAAATAGTGGACAGTTAGTAATTATAATAATTAGTAATAGTGACAGTTGACTGTTATTTCAAATATGAATTTATAATTTTCACTAAGGGATGCAATCAACATTTTCCCTTACAACTCTAATTCATTAGAAAATTTCAGATCTCCTCAGTTTCTAGTTGGATAAAGAAACTCTTTGAAGACAGGAACTGTGCTTATTTAGTTTTGCATGCTTAGTACGTAGTTTATTGCCTGGCATATAGGAAATACTAGACAAATGTTTGTTGGTCATGATACAATTTAGCACAATTTTAGGTCCTTTAAAGGACATAACATTGCTGTAAATCACAACGTTGGTACCATTTGTAACAGACATGTCTCCCCCACATCCTTGGTTAGGTACTCCACTGAAAGCTCTCAGAAGCCACACCTTCTGTGGCAGGGGACACTGTCACTCCACAGCATCTCTGGGGAGAAGCTCTGGCTCAACGCGGTAAAGGCAGTCTTTCCTCTTGTTGCTAAAGGCTAAGACTGTGCAGCAAAGCTGGGTAGAACCTTAGGCACTCTAACTCCCAAATTAGGGGGATTCTAATCACATCTCAGAGGAAACTGACACGCCAATTGTTTCCTCTGATTTAAGAGAAATTTTACTGCCAGATGTGAGAGCCTCCTGAAATAAGGAAAAAGACAGTAAACTAGGTTCCTAGGTCCCCCAGCCATATCATTAATGTCAAACTCAGAGGAATTCAATAACTGGTTTAACTTGGGTATGATTCCAAGATTAATTCCCACCCACTGTTGGATCAGTAGACAATACAAAATTAAAGTGGCAACAGGAATTATATTTCACTCTGAATTTATAGTATTATTTTCAAGCTCAGCCAAACTGAAAAAAATTAGAAGCACAACACTTCAAGCAGCTTCCAGGAAAATAATACAAAAGAAAGAGAGAAGAAGAGAAAAGAAAAGAAAAGAGAGGAGAAGAAAAGAAAAGAAAAAAGAAAAGACCCCAATCCCTTTATACATAAACACTAGGGCTGTTTCACCCCCCTTGTTTCCAATCAAGAAGTGGTTTGGAATGTCAGCAGGTAAACACATTTTATTTTCCACTCACAGCAGCTAAGAGAGTCTTCCCTTCATCTTGGCCGTCCTTGTAAAGGCAATGAAAATGCCAAAGTCCGAAAAGTGTAAGAGAACATGTATGTTCCAAAACCCCCTGGAAAGATTAGGGGTCATTATTAAAGTGGAAATATAAGACAGGCTGTAGTTTTTCCAGGGCAATCACTACATTGTTTATGCCTTTTATTTACTAGTCTCTTTTATCATCATTACATTCCTTGCCTTTGAGGAGATGGTGGAGATTGGTGAAAAACTCCAAAGGGCCCAGAAGTTCTTTCCTTCAGACTTTGCAAGTTTTAGCCATTGGTTTCTCAAATAATTGTATCTGTTATAAAAGAAAACACAAACCATCTTAACTTTCCAGAGGCTGTCTGAAAAGTTTCAGGCACCCTTAATTGATGAAAGAAAACTGGTTTGCAAGGAAGATGGATAGGCTAGATTTTGATATATCAGACTGATCAGTTTGTTCCTCTTGGAGCTCTGCCCCTCATTATGTGCTAGCAGCCAAATGACAGCATCACTGAGCCTCAGTTTCCTTCTCCATAAAAATAATGTTGTTAGGATTAAATAATGATCTAAATAAAATAATGATCTGTACCTGGCATGTAATTAACCCTTAATGAAGGTATCTATAAGAGGATGATGGGCATAAATTGGTCAAAGAGTAGGAAAATGGAGGGAAAGATTGAGAGGGAGAGAAAATGGATAAAAATTAGAGAAGCCCAAGGAGGCTGAGAAAAAAGTAGTGTGGGGGAGGGGAGAAAGGGGTATGTCAAACAAGGTCACTCCACCCTAGAGTTTTAGAAATCAACTGAATATACATATGATCTATGGCCAGCTCCTCGACAGGGCACTGGAACCAGAACTTTACAAGTCATCCTTTGTTTTGTGGGTGTTCAATAAATTGACAATGACTGATGATGTAATCTTCATCCTTCCCTGACCTTATATTCCTTCAAAGATATCGGAGAATTGTTATTTAATGGGATAGTAGGGGAAAAACAGTAAATACTAAATGTTTAGGTCTTCAAGTGTGAAAAAGTATTAAATGTCCATTTAATCAAACAACAAAATGCCAGGTATTTATTTCACTTGCACAGATGTTGGACCAGTTGGACAATGATCCTTAAGGGACATTTTTGACTCGGTGTCTCCAGTACCTGGCACCCAGGAGCTCTCAACACAGATTTCTTGGAATGAATAAGTCTAACATTCTATGAATCTCAGTACTGAAAAGGAAGAAGACGTTAAAAATAGGTCTCTGTCCTCCAGGAATCAGAGGAAGTTCTAGAGTTTCCTCCAGAACTCCAGGAATTCCAGAGTTGGAAAGGGCAAGATCAAACCAGAGTGGATCAGTCTGTAAAGACTTTGCAGATTTTCTTAGTGTAGATTACCTACAGAAGAATCTTTGTGGGGAGAAACAATTTTCTAACTACAAAAAGAAGAATCTTCGTGGGGGAAATGACACCTGAGAATCTTAGTGAAAGCACACAAGCACCTCCTAATACTGACTCTCAAGAGTAAGGCTCCTGAATGAAGCAGATGTTCAAAGGAGCTTGAAAATCCCTAGCCTAAAAAAAGTCATAGGATGAGCCAAATACACCTGAAAGGCTTTCTTGTCTAACCAATTCATTTTTCAATGAGGATCTTAAGATCTAAAACAATGAAATTATTACCCA
Source organism: Panthera uncia (assembly GCF_023721935.1). Lineage (NCBI taxonomy): Eukaryota > Metazoa > Chordata > Mammalia > Carnivora > Felidae > Panthera > Panthera uncia. Next base: position 23,286,407 of record NW_026057586.1, read on the forward strand.
GGGTCACATAGCAAGTTTACACCTTAGGACCCCTCTCTTTGAGTTTTTGCAACGTTTGCTATTCCATGGAGACATTTTTGTCTGTTATGGAAAACACCAGTGATCAGCTGAATATCTGCAACCCAGGCTCCTCCAGTCAATCGAGGTATCACTGGCAATGATTTGATAACTCGACATCCACTACTATCTTTTCCAAACACTTTTACTCCCTCGGCACTGGCATCCGCACTTTTGGTTCATCTACAGGAACAATGTTAATTATATTGCTACATTAATCATTCCAGGAGCAAGAAATGAAACAGAGGAATGAGCACTACACTTCTTTCTTTAGAAAAATAAGCTCGGGGCGCCTGGGTGGCTCAGTCGGTTAAGCGGCCGACTTCGGCTCAGGTCACGATCTCGCGGTCCGTGAGTTCGAGCCCCGCGTCGGGCTCTGTGCTGACGGCTCAGAGCCTGGAGCCTGTTTTGGATTCTGTGTCTCCCTCTCTCTCTGACCCTCCCCCGTTCATGCTCTGTCTCTCTCTGTCTCAAAAATAAATAAACGTTAAAAAAAATTTTTTTTTAAATAGAAAAATAAGCTCAATGTTTTGTTTTGCTATCCCTCAAATACCCAAATAACAGCCCCCTGGCACCCCACCTCCACCTGCAGGCCTTCCTCTCCCTAAACTATTCCTGCCCTCTGATCCATGGGTCTCTGTTCCAGTTCTTTCCTTTGCCCATGGCAGTCTTCCCTTGCTCCCACCCCATCCTTTTCTTCATCTACTCAACCATCAAGGTTTCATTTAAAAGCTCCCTCTTCTGAAGGACTCTTCAGGTTACTCAAAATCATAACAAATGGATCTTTTCTTTAAGACCCCAGATGTGCAGTCTGCCTCTATTTCAAGTCTCAGTTTCTCAGCTCCAGTGTTGATCCAATCACCTTCTAGACTGTAAACCTCCAGAAAGTAGGGATAAGATGCATCCTTTTTTACTGTTTCACTCAACATCACAGAAGAGATATTGACCATCTGCATTTTAAATGAAGACATCCATGAAATACCCTATCTGGATATTTCAAAATGTTTAGTATGTCTGTGGAACTATGTAAATTACAATATTTTAATAATTTCCATAGTGAAGGAATAGTTGATAGGGTGACAACAGAATCCACCTCAAAACTAAGTTTATTATTACTCTAGAAAATAATACTGGTGAGCTTTTTTTAAAGTAAGAAAGGGGTGCCTGGGTGGCTAAGTGGGTTAAACGTCCAACTTGATTTCAGCTAAGGCCATGATCCCAGGGTTGTGAGATCGAGCCCCACATCTGGCTCCACACTGAGTGCTGAGCATGGAGCCAGCTTGATTCTCTCTCTCTCTCTCTCTCTCTCTCTCTCTCTCTCTCAAATTCTCTCTCTCTCTCAAATTCTCTCTCTCCTTCTCTAAAATAATTTTTTTTTAAATTAAAAAGAAGAAAATAAATTTTCTAGAAAGATCCATGATACCATGTGGTGAAGAAGAATGCAGGAAGACTGTTGTACAACTGCACAGTTATGGATCCATAGCATTAGGAGAAAAAGGGAGGCAGGGAGATGGCCATGGGGATTTTTTTTCAGATTATATAGGTCAGCGCTTTCAGAATACTTTTATTCAGTGTCTTTATCCCCGCTTATTTCAAATTAAGGTTTAAGGAAGTAGAAAGTAATATCACAAGGAAGGTGTAAAACAGAGCAAAAATACTATTTTTCAAAAATCTGTGCCTCTGTGTATGGAGGATGAAGAAAAAATGCACAACAGGCACTTTCCGTGGAAACAATTTTTGCAAAGACATAGGTATTACAGGAAAACAACAGCATCCAAAAATAATCCCAAGCACCTATGGTCACTAAAAATAATTAGCAGTAGTTATGAAAATATTCCATCAGAAGTGGAGTCATTAATATCTACAAGGTTGATGAGCACCCGGAGACTTGATCCGAAGTTAAAGCCAAATGTCCTCTCTGAAAAGCTCAGGAGATTACAAATCGTTCATTTAACAAATATGTATTAAGCATTAAATGAGTGCAAAGCACAAGATGAATTATGGAAAGATGTTTCCTTAAAGAGCTTATAGCCTAGAAAGGAAAGAAAGCATTCCCACACCTACTATATTATTACTCAGCAGCAGTTGATGGGGCATATACTATGTCTCAGAATTCCCCGGAACACTAAAGCTGGATGCATAAAAGATGATCTCTGTCTCCAAAGCACTTATAATCTAGGTTGGGAGAAAAGCAGTAGACATGAAATCATTTGTGAACCATACAAAACATTTATAAGCAAGCATTTTAATCCGGTGGCACAACAAATAAATGTTCCCAGGATTTTGAGAGTGAAGATTTACTTACAGCCTAAGATAATCAGGAGACACTTAGGGGAGCAGAGGAAACCCAGAAACGACGGTAAGTCTTGAAAGAGGACTGAGAATCAGGCACCAAGGAAAGCTGAGGTGAGAGTTCCCAGCCACACACCCAACACACTGAGAAGACAATGTGTGACTGATCTGAGGGTAAGAAATCTGCTCATGATTAAGTAGAGAAGTTACATTTCAAGACAGGCTAAGGAAAGATTTTTTTTTTTTTTCCAGTCTCTGCGATTCTGTTACCGAACCATGTGTTTTCAAGATGCGTTTGTCAGGCACCTGTTGGCATGTGGCACTATGTTGACCCAACACAAAAGCACCAATCCACTGAACCTTGAGGCTAGATCCTACCACCTCAGAAGACACCACCAACCAGGATGCATGCTGAGCTGCTCTCCTCCCAGCCAGGGTTTCAAAACCTTTTAACTCCAGGAACCCAGGATTCGACGAACACAGAGCAGAGGAAAATGGAAAACGTAAACACTGACAGTAGATGCTGAAAGTATGAGCAGCCGCACGTATGGCATGCTTAGAAGTGATTCAGCAGAGCATTCCCCCCACCCCCCAACATTTCTTAGTGATTCTATACAGCTTTGAAAATGAGGTCTTTCTGCCTCGTTTTTCACAATTTCACGATACAGAGAAAAGAAACATTCGACTCTCTTGCAAACTGGAAAAGGAATCTGCTTACATTTCTTCCCATTCAACAATAACTTAGAGGCAGCTAATGAGATTTTCTTTCCTTCCCTGAGCTCCCAGAAATCATCCATCCTCTACCAGGCAGAATCTAGCCATGAAAATTTCCACCCAATTTGTGGTTTTTCAGACAGCTAGGAGAGGGATGAAAATGGCTTAGTAATGGGAGTTGCCATAAAACTTATAATTACAGAATTTGCTACAGTGAACACCATAATGGATTGTTTGTTTAAATCAAATAGCCATTGACTCTCTTTGAAGATAAATGATGTATTCCATATCCCATTTTCCCCAAATCTACACAGAAAGCATTTTTGCACAATGGTGGTTCTTCTATCTTTCTCTGGTACACCGGCTAGACTGGCTACAGCAAGTACACCCACTTCACTCAGGAACCACATACGGATTCTGAGCATAGCCCAATATCTAAGCTTAGTGTTGGTCAGTGACACAGCCAATTAATACCTTCTCAAAAGACCTTCAAGGTAAGCAGACAACTTATCTAACAGAGAGGCCGAGGACACGCCAAGAAACAAACCAATCTAGCCCTGCTCGACCTTAAAATAATCTAATCTTTCTCTGCCTTAGTTTTCCCATTTGTAAGGTCATGGAGTTTAATATCTGTATCTCCAAGGTCTGAATCTTCTAACATTCTATGATTCTAAATCAGAAGGAAAATGAGGATTAAAATTAAGCCCCTAGAAAGCCCTTAGACAAAGCTATCTCCACAAAGTTTATTCCCTGGAATGAACCTGTACCAAAGTCCTTAATGGAGAATTGCATGAAGGTGGTAGAGGGAACTCCTCTCAAAATCTCTCCTTTCCCCTTTCTCTCCCCTATTCTGTATTCTAGCTAATGGCAGGAAATGTGCTTTTGAAGCTTGAAGACACTTAGAAGAAGAGTTAAGAATCACTTTCCTTCCCTTTCCTATTGTTAGCCAACTATTAATTGTCCCCATGGGACAAGGAGTGTTGAGAGGATTAATTAGTTAATCTTGGTGAAGTGCTTTGCAGAGGAGGAATGCTACGCCTAGTGTTAAGGAGTGTTAAGGAGAATTAATACTCGACTAACTTCATACCAAAGAATAAAAGCCCCAGAATAAGAACCCATTGCAAGATTTTGAATAACTGAGAGCTGTAGACAAAAAGGGACAGGTACAGAGTGAGGGGATTCCATTTTGCTCAGTTTGGAAAGTGAGGAAATCCAACCTAAAAAGAGGACGCTAATCAAAAAGATTCACAACAGAGGCGCCTGGGTGGCTCAGGCAGTTGAGCGTCCGATTTTAGCTCAGGTCCTGATCTGGATGGAGGTTTCCGAGTTTGAGCCCCACATCGGGCTCGCTACTATCAGCTGTTCAGCCTGTTCTGAATCTTCAGTCCGCCTCTCTGTCTCTGCCCACCTGCCCTCACTCATAGGTGTGCTCTCCTGTGCTCGCTCTCTCTCTCTCTCTCTCTCTCTCTCAAAAATAAATAAACATCTTTTTTTAAAAATTCACAATAAAGCCCTTGAAAGTGCACAGGCTCTGAAAGAGGAAATGGTAAAGGTAAGGAGTAAGGTACCTGAAGTCTACAGACTAGAAACTCCGTCCTATGAAGGAGAGACAGCCAGCAGGCCGGCTCTCTCTTGGGGATAGTGTGGAAGCACAACTTTGTGTCCCATTCTCCAAAGCTTTCTGCAAGTCCCTCCTCTTTCAAAGAGCAATCTGCTCCTGCGAACCAGCAATGCTGTAACCAGCAGCAAGAAAGGACATTTCTACAATAGCGTCATTACTCAAGCCCTGGGAGGAATCCCACACCACTGGAAAGATCCCAGCCCCATTAGAACCAAGAAGCTCCAGCTGCTCCCTTCTGCTGGGAGATGACAATTTGTCTTCTCAACTAAGAGTTTACGCTCAGGCAAAGTGAAGTAGAGAACTGAGGCATTTATCCCACCAATTCAGAACAAGAACAATAAAATACTGATTTTCTTCCTGGAGACTTAGGGAAAAGCCTGGGGCTAACACTGTTCCTTGGGATGGGAGATACGGCAACCCTTGTTTCACCCCACGGATTGTCCAATGCTTCTACTTCCTGAGCTGAGGCTCTGGTCAATGCTGCCATTAAACATGTAGAGGGTCCGGTGTTGGCAGCACGCTCAGAATCACCCTTCATAGCGGCCTCTGCTATTCTGGACCCTTGTTTTGCAAAACAGGCTGGAAAGCTCTACTTTCTCAATGCATTTCATCTTATATGTGTAGATGGTCCACAAGGAGTTCCTACGTGAAACTCCATTCATAGAGACACTAAAGCCCTTGCACAGTGAGACAAAAAAAGAGGCCGTGTAGGCACATAAGATCAGTTGGATAATTTAATGGCTGACTGTCCCCTTTCTAGGACACACATTGAAGTATTTGGGGTATTTGGGGCTGGAAGAAACAGAGCATAAACCCAAGTGCTCCCATCTTGATTTCTATCTTTAGAACCTTGGAGAAGTTATTTAACGATCCTAAAACACATGGTTCTCATCTACGAAGTGGAAATTATAATAACATTTACCTCACAGAGCTGTGATTAAATGGAATTAGGCACGAAAAGCACTTAAAACAGTACTTTCAGTCAATAAATGTTCATTTTTTATAGTATTTGGATTTTTAAAACTTACTGTTAATTCTATTTGTATTAAGGAAAAAATATTATGAAAATTTAGTTACCGTCCCATTAGCACAACTGTTGTTTTTATTTTTCCACATTCCCTTCCAATTTTTATCCTTAAATATATAGACATTACACATTTATAATTACACTGAATATAATTTTTATGTTTTATATTGTAACGAATTATGCAATAAATACTTTCCATCATATTTCACTCTCTATAATTATAGTATACAAGGCCTCCATGATGTGCATTGAATTGACCTGCCATAGTTAACAAGAAGTTCCTTTGTGAGGGAGTACGGTAAAGAGAATGTTGAACTTGGACTAAAGACATAGAGTTCCCATGTCCTCTTTTAACTAAAGCACATGCATGTTTAAGTGCTTTGTTGTGGGTCCTTTTGACAAGTGTTCTATCTTTGTTGGTTGAGTTTCCCTGCTTTCCAAACTAAGCAAAACCATCAAAACTCTATCACTCAATCCATGGGTGCAGCCTTAAAGAAACCATACCACTCCTCGAAGCCTGTTCCCTCATTTATAAAGTAAGGAGGAAAAACAAAACCACCTCTCCCAGAGGGTTGCTGTGAACATGAAATGAGATAATTCATGTGAAAAGAATCTGTAATCTGTAAATTAATATAACTCTGGGGGCGCCTGGGTGGCTCAGTCGGTTGAGTGGCCAACTTCAGCTCCGGTCATGATCTTGCGGTCTGTGAGTTTGAGCCCCACGTCTGAGCTGTCAGCACAGAGCCTGGAGCCTCCTTCAGATTCTGTGTCTCCCTCTCTCTCTGGCCCTCCCCCATTTGCACTCTCTCTCTGTCTTTCAAAAATGAATAAATGTTAAAATATACATACATATATATATACATATATATATATATTTCAAAAATGAATAAATGTTAAAATATACATACATACATATATAGATATATATATATATACATATATATATATATACACACACACACACACACACCTCTGTGTGTTAAAAAACAAACCTCCATGTATTTTATAACTTTCTCTTTCTTTTTAATGATTCCGTTGGTATCATTTCCCCAAGAGGAATTACTATGTCCAAGAGGAGGTCCATTTTTGTGACTCAGGATAGGTATGGCCAAATGGCTTAAATTGAAAACAAATGGAAGAACACCTGACTGGCTCAGCTGGTAGAGTGTGGACTGTTGATCTCAGGGTCGTGAGTTTAAGTCCCACATTCGGTGTGGAGCCTAATTAAATTTTAAAAACAAAACAGAAAAACAAATGGTTAAAGGTACGCCTTGTCCACTACTCCAGTACTCCCAACAACCATAGGCCAAACACAGAGATATGTTTGTATTTGCACAAAGTGTATATACACATGTATGTGGATATATCCACATGCATATGGATACACATAATATATAGTGGTTTGTTTTGAGGCACTGCAAGCTTGACTCTAGAGTTGGAGATGAAAACAGAAATGTAAATAAAACATTTCTGTTTAATTAATTCTTATTTTACCAGTATTGCTAATATCCATTCAAAGTTACAGCATTAAGGAAAATATGGGAAAACCAGGGGCAGAAGGAAGGCATGCTTTGACTCAGGGACACCAGCCCGGACCAGATGCATGTCCAGAAGGACAAACATCTGATGTTGGGACCCTTTGTGTTGAGGAGCAGTAACAGCACCCACATCCACAGCAAGACTGATCTAAATCACTGTATCACATACACACACTAAATCACAAAGGCAGAGCACCAACACCACACTATATGATCTTGGGCTTACAGAACAGTCTTTTCGATCTGGGTCTCACTTCTTTACCTACTCACACCTGATTTTACTCACTTTGTGGAGCTTAGCGGTAGCTTAGAGTGTCCTCCTCCTGAAGAGGAAGGTCCATGGATCAGACAAGAAGCACTTTGAATCTCAGCTCTATTTGAGAAACTTCAAGCAAGTTCCTTAACTCTCCTGACCCTTAATTTCCACATTTGTAAAAAAAAAAAAAAAGGGGGCTAATTAAAACCTCCCTCATCAGATGCTCAAAGCCCCTCTAAACAATCAGAGTTGTCTTACTAAACACATTTTCTAAAACCAACACTTAGAGCACAAGAATGTTGTGCGTGTTTTATATTACCACTTAAAAGATCTGCATGCTCATACATGAATTTGGGCTTTCATTGTTCTTTCCATAAAATCTCTAATTCAATTTAGTAGCATTGTAGACACTAGGAGTCCAGCTCTGGTCTCAATTATAGAAATACAACTCTCAAATGGAGATGGGCCATCTCCTGAAACCCACTTGGGCTCCCTAATGCAACAGCCCAGAACATCATCCCACCATGTTTGCAACAAAAGACAGAGTTTATGAAGAAATTTCTGTCAATTGATATTTTCTCAGAGAATGGCTGCAGGAAAATCACAAGAGTTTTTATGACCAATTTCATACCCCATCCCACTGATGATTTCAGTTCAATGGAGAGTTATCAAAATCTGTATCACCCTACTTCCTTTGTCTTAATCCCAGACATAGATGAATATACAAAGGAACTCTACAAATAAATGTCAAATTAAACCTCTGAGATCAACAGTCCATCCTCACAGGTTAATGTCCTGAAACAATGTGCACATTATAGAAAACTCTCTGTTCCCCTCTCTTGGTTTCTCTCATATTATTAAAGCATGTACAAATGTCTCAGTCAAATTGTGTGACTCAAAATTGTGGGTAAAAGAAAAAAATTCTGGCCAGTGAGATATGAGGGAAAGCTTTGGGGAGACATTTGAATTTCCTGAAAGGGTTGATGGTAACCCTTCCTGTTTCCCTTGCTCCCTTTCCCTTCTCTCCTCTACCTTCTTCCTTCCTGGAATATAGACATGTTGAGTGGAGCTGCGGCAGCCCTCCTGCAACCACGAAGAAAAAAATCAAGGAAAACTGATGAGATCCAACCCCATCATGACAGAGCCACTGAACTAAAGCTGGCAATTGCTACCTCTCAACTTCCTGCTAGGTAAAAAATAAATAAATCTCCATTTGCTTAAGTCCCTGTGTTGAGTATTCTATTATATCCACTGAATAAAATCCAAACCAATACACCTAACAACTATCTTCTTCCTCAAGATGCTTCCAGAGAAGATGTTCTCCTTTACAGCTCCATAGGACAGGCTCCCACTTGTACACAGTCTCCTAATTCTATCAGTCCTCAGAGCAGGACAGCAGCCACCTCTTAGAAACTTCCAACCTCCTTGGATCCTTACCGTCTACAAACATGTGACATCAAGAACTGTAAACTCATCAGCCAGTAACCTAGGTCTGTTCAAGTCAGATTAGAAAAAAGCAGTCAAAACAGTATCAGGAGCCTACTAAATATAACATTCTTTGGAGTAAAACATGTGTCATCAACTTAAAAAGAAAAAGAGAAAGGCAAAGAAGAGAGAATGACAGAAAGTAACAAAAATATCTATCAAGCTTCTCTTTATTTTCATAATTACCTGGCACCAAAGCTGAATACAATCATCGTTATTTACAAAGTTGATGGGAAAGTTTCAATAGAGAAAGCATTGAAGATGTACCCTCACACCTGCTTTTGTTTATTCCTTGCCCATGTGTACCACCAGTGCTCCTTCTCCCTCCTCTGTGTCCCTTTTCTGCCTCTTGTCTTCCTTCCTCAATCTGGGATATAAAGTAAAACTTACCCCTCAAACTTTCCAGCTCCTTTAGGATATTCATCAATATTCATTCATCATCAATTCTTATAACTGCCTCCAATCTCCCTTAACAGACTATAATGCTGTACAATAAGACTTGCCCCTTTGTCACATGACAGGCCTGCACAGAATTTTTTTTAAAAACATTACTAGAAGTCCCATTTCTCTTCAATTCTATATTTTGTCAATACACAGCTTCATTGTAGCCCTAGGAATACAAACATAACACAATCAAGGTACCATAGGAGTGCTTGGCACAAGTTCACCTCCATGTACACTTTTATCCAGGATATGTCACTTCTGTAAAATTCTAGGCTTGATTTGTCTGAAATAGAGCAACAATTTTTTTTCTACAGATAAATCTATTCTTACTTTATTTACTAATTAAAACCTTTTAAGAATACATGAGTGTATAGTTGTGATAAAATCCCATGCAACTATACACACACATACGCACACACACACAGATTGAACATAAAAAACTGGTGAAAAGTAAGGGTGTAGTGTGTACAAATGTCAATTTACTGGTTTTAATAGTTACTATAATTATGTAGGATGTTACCATTGGGGAAATCTAAGTGAAAAGGTACACAGAACCTCTCTGTACTCTTTTTACAGTTTCTATAAGTCTAAATTTCAAAATTAAGGGTTGTTTTTTTTTTTTTTTAATTAAGTATCCAGAGAGAACCTAAGACCACACCAACTTTCTTGGTATTCCTAGCACACTATTAACTCACTGAGCTCTATCCTTGCTGTGATGTTACTTCCATGAATATCTGGTATCTCAGGCCTTCCTATCTATCTTTATATACTTGAACTTTTAGAAAAATACAAATAGTTGATCTATTGCTTTTAAATTGTCTCACCAGTTTTAAATTCATTGTTCTGGCCTGTCAAGACCCTTTTGAATCTTGGTTCTGTTATCCAGGAAACTATCTCCTCTTGACCTTTTTTCTAGCTGAAAATAGGAGAATTATGTCTTCTATCTTCATCAAGGCCAAAGGAATCCAGGTTGGCACAGACTCACTAATAGCACTCTTCATGCACATTCCCTGAGTCAACTGCAAAGGCACTTTGATGTATACATCACTCAACTTTCATTTCTCCATTTTGTTCACAAAAATATGGCAAACTTTATGAAACATATGGATGAAATCCTTATAAGAGAGTTTTGTGGCATCTCCCAAATCAACCAATCTAAGATTTTGATTTTAAAAACCATGAACTCAGAGGTCATAAAAGAAAAGAACAATAAATTTGACTACATTTTTTTTTAAATTAATGTGACAAAAGAAAAAGCCATAAGCAAAGTCAGAGGAAAAATCACAAGCTGGAAAACTATTTGCAACATGTGATGAACAAAGGGCAAGTTAATTTCTAAATATCATTCAAATCAATAATAAAAAGTTAAGCAACATATTAAAAATGGACAAAGGATTTAAAGGGGTTCATTAAAAGACACAAATGGTGAATAAACTTTTGAAATAATGCTTAAGCTTGCTAATGAACAAATGCAAATCAAAACATAATAATTTGATGGATTTCTCCCCCCCCCCCCCCGCCGCCCCGCAACTAGATTGGCAATTTTTTAAATGCTAAAACCTAGTAGTGTCAATGATGCGGAAAAACAAGCATTCTCATGTTCAGCTCATGTGAGTATAGAGCAACAGAAGCATATTGGAGAATATTTTGCAATATTAAAACGTATGTACATTTTGACTGAGAAGTTGACCTACAGGAAATATCTCATGAATGTACTTGGAAATATATACAAAATATGTGTACAACATTGTTTACACATTGTTTATTGCATCATTGCTTGCAATAGCAAAACAAACATAAATAATATCAATGTTTTAAAATACCTATAGAACAGTAAAAGAGATGAAGGAAAGCTACTCAACCATTAAAAATAATGAAGTAACTCTATGGGTGTAAACGTGGAGATACAAGATCTCTAAAACATAGAGATAAAAGATCTCTAAAATATACAATTCATTTCTTTCTAAAGGCAAAGAGCAGAACAGTGGACTTGAGGAAAGAGAGAACAATCCTTTTATCTGTAAATTTTCTTTTCCAGAAGAATACAGGAAGCTTTGATGCACAAGAGCAGGGATCTCAGTTATCTTGCAGTGGGATTGCAGGCCATCTTTGCTTTCTTCTTCGTATTTTTTCAGTATTTAGACATAGGAATGTTTTTTAATAGCAGAAATAAAAGGGGTGCCTGGGTGGCTCAGTCGGTTGAGCGTCTGACTTTGGCTCAGGTCATGATTTCATGGTTTGTGAGTTCAAGCCCCGCTTCGGGCTCGGTGCTGACAGCTCAGAGCCTGGAGCCTGCTTCCAATTCTGTGACTCCCTCTCTCTCTGCCCCTCCCTTGCTTGTGCGCTCTCTCTCTCTCAAAAATGAACATTAAAAACTAATAGCAGAAATAAAACGCACGGAGTCTATTTGGTGTATTTGGGTGTTAATGAACCTCTTCTGGCTCTTGATACTCAAATGTTTTCCTTGTTAAGTGTCCCTACCCCAACCATCTAATGAAGCAGTCTAGATTTTTGCCAGAGATCAATGCCAAGGTAACCAACTATAGTTTTCAGGATCCATCTAATTCTGATTAAAAAAACTCGGAAGACTTTGTTTGCCAAACTACAAGTCTCTACGATTTCTTGTAGCACCTTCAGCAGTTTTATAATGTCAGTAAAATGTTTCTATTTCAATATGCTAGAAGAGCATTTTTTTTCAATATATGAAATTTATTGTCAAATTGGTTTCCATACAACACCCAGTGCTCATCCCAAAAGGCGCCCTCCTCAATACCCATCACCTACCCTCCCCTCCCTCCCACCCCCTATCAACCCTCAGTTTGTTCTCAGTTTTTAACAGTCTCTTATGCTTTGGCTCTCTCCCACTCTAACCTAGAAGAGCATTTCTAAAACTTTGGGGGTCTCAAACCCTTTTCAGAATCTGATGGAAGCCATGGACTATCTTCCTCCCTTCAAAGCATGCACATTGACAAAAATATTTGTATTTTATACCAGAGTATTTATACTGACATACTGAAATCCATCCATGGAGTCCAGATTATGAATTCCCATGAACTAGAATCATCTGAAAGTCTTGTTAAAACACAGATTGCAGGGGTGCCTGGGTGGCTCAGTCGGTTAAGCGGCCGACTTCAGCTCAGGTCACGATCTCACGGTCCGTGAGTTCGAGCCCCGCGTCGGGCTCTGGGCTGATGGCCCAGAGCCTGGAGCCTGCTTCCGATTCTGTGTCTCCCTCTCTCTCTGCCCCTCCCCCGTTCATGCTCTGTCTCTCTCTGTCTCAAAAATAAATAAACGTTAAAAAAAAAAATTAAAAAAAAAAAAAAAACACAGATTGCAGGGCCCTCAGCCCAGCATGCCAGATTCAGTAGGTCTAAGGTGGACTCAAGAATTTACAAAGGAAGAAATACCCAGAGAATTCTAATGCTGCTGGTCTGGGAACCATACTTTGGGAACCACTACTTGAAAATAAAATCCATTTGGCCCTAGAGATTTGAATATATTTGAAAACTATGAGGGTATGTTTTCACCACTTTCTCACTTCACATGGCTTTCACTTTAATCATATTTGTCCCTCCCTTTACAATTTGACCACTATTTGCCATGATAGGGCAACACGGTATATTACAATGTCACCAGGCCCAATACCTGGCTATCCTTGATTCTTCTTCAGGCTCAACAAACTACTTCATAAATTATTCTTCTTTTTTTAAAAAAAAAATTTAACATTTATTCATTTTTGAGAGACAGAGCATAAGTATAAATATGGCCTTTTGTAGCAACATGGATGGAACTGGAGAGTGTGATGCTAAGTGAAATAAGCCATACAGAGAAAGACAGATACCATATGGTTTCACTCTTATGTGGATCCTGAGAAACTTAACAGAAACCCATGGGGGGAGGGGAAGGGAAGAAAAAAAAAAAAAAAAAGAGGTTAGAGTGGGAGAGAACCAAAGCAGAAGAGACTATTAAAAAACTGAGAACAAACTGAGGGTTGATGGGGGTGGGAGGGAGGGGAGGGTGGGTGATGGGTATTGAGGAGGGCACCTTTTGGGATGAGCACTGGGTGTTGTATGGAAACCAATTTGACAATAAATTTCATATATAAAAAAAAAATTTTAACATTTATTCATTTTTGAGAGACAGAGCATGAGCAGGGGAGGGGCAGAAAGAGAGGGAGACCCAGAATCCGAAGCAGCCTCCAGGCTCTGAGCCGTCAGCACAGAGCCCAATGCCGGGCTCCAACCCACAAACCGTGAGATCATGACCTGAGCCAAAGTCAGATGCTTAACCAGCTGGGCCACCAAGGTGCCCCAGAAACCATTCTTCTTATTGTCAGTGACACTTACCTCACACACATTCTTTTGTATTTATGTTTGGTGTGTATTTTCCTCCATACTGGATATGATTTGGGGTGAAGGGGATGTATTTCCATCAGAACTCACTGGAGAATGACCTGCACAGCCTATTTTTATCCTCACTGGGATAGATTTTTTAACTTGAACTTCTGCTCTTGTAGGGTCTTAAGCTTTTGGCTTATTTTTACCTTTCTGCCTGGATCCACTGTTGCAAAAAGCCAGAGTATGTGCACAGCTAATCCAAAAGTCCATAGCTCGGCAGCTGCAGGCTTCACAATAATGTTTTTCCCCGAAGTTTCCTGCTATCTCACTAATGAACCTCCCACTCTTTGGTTAAAAATTCAGTCAGTCCAGCAGTTCCTTCATCACCTAGTTTCTCTTCTCAGAGTTGACACATCCTTAATGAGGTACCAGTCAAGAACTGGCTGTGGGGAACTAGGGGGAAATGTCTGACAAACACGAATTCCTCATCATACCTCTGTGTCCCTGGAATGGTTTTACCATCTACTTTAGTAAAGTGTCATCATATCCTCTGGTGTCCACACGAGGCCCTCTAGAAAATGTTCCATAGGATGTCTCTGAGTGAGGCCAGCTTTCCTATATTTAAGAAGAGAAGAAGTTGGGGGGTTGCCTGGGTGGCTCAGTTGGTTAAGCATCCAACTCTTGATCTTGGCTCAGGTCATGATCTTGTAGTTTGTGGGATCAAGCCCCACGTGCACAGGGCCTGCTTGGGATATTCTCTCTCTCTCTCTCTCTCTCTCTCTCTCTCTCTCTCTCTCTCTCTCAAAAAGTAAATAAACTTTAAAAAAAAAGAAGAGAGGAAGTTGTAAGGAAAAGTGTCAGTCAACAGGAAGAGTTTGTGGGCTCAGGACCTAAAACATCCACAGGGCAGTCCTGAGCCTGTGGGGTCGGTCAGTCTACAGACATCACCACGGGCTCTTTCTTCATCCAGGTCCACGTAGTTTCCAGTTGCTATGGTAATAAGTGACCACAAACTTAGGGGCTTCCAACAACACAAATTAATTATCTTATCATTCTAGAAGTCAAACATGCTGTCAAAGTGTCAGCAGGGCTGAATTCCTTCTGGAAGCTTCAGGAGGAAACTATTTCCTTACCTTTTCTAGCTTGGTGAGGCCTCCCACATCTCCTGGCTCATGGCCCTCGCTTCACATCGCTCTGACCCCTGCCTCCATCGTTACATCCCCTCCTCTGCCTTTGAACCCTGGCTCCCCTCTTCTAAGATGAGATCGGGCACATTCAGGGTGATACGGCTACAGACCTCTTAGAAGGACCTTTATGACTATATTGGGCCCACATAGAAAAATCCAAGCTAATCTTCCTAAAAATCCTTAATTACATCTGCAAAGTTTCCCTTGCCATATAAATTAACATATTCACAGGGCCAGGGATTAAGACATGGACATCTTGGGAGGACCATTATTCAGCCTACCACAAGGCCCCAAAGTGAAATGCAGATATGAATTCAAATTTAATGAATTTTGGTTTCCCCAGAGTTTTTAAGTCATTGCAAGAATGGTGCCTGAGAGGTCCAAATTCTGCATAATATCATTATTATTGTTGTCAGTTTTTATTAAAAGAGAAAAATCATCCATATCAGAGAGGAGAAACATAAGAACTAATAACTGCTCCCTGCCCCCAAAAAAGAGACAAATGAATTAAACTTCACTGTACCAAACACCCCCACCCCACCCCATTACCAGCATTCTAACCTCCTGTGGATGAACAATCTCTGTTTAATTTAAATTGAGAGCCCACTGGGAAAACAGAAGTTGGGGGGTAGGCAGTGGGGAGTTAAATTCTGTTCTCTGACAACACTCGCTGCTCTGAATGGTACACAATTGATGTTAAAAATAATGATAATAGTAATTATTCCTGCATGCCATGTTCAGTACAGGTTATACCATCACCCAGAATGAAATAATAAGCAGACACACAACCCCATACTGGAATATGCAATCATCTGAAAAGCTGCTTGGAACCAGAAGAAGAGAAGAGAATATGATCTCCTGTCAGGGTTGTTCAAGCCTGTGGAGCCCTAACAGCCCTACCAAGAACTGCTGCTGCTGGTCATGGCTGGGAAGAGGGGTGAAGAGAAGCAGCTCTTAGGTCCCCACCCTGGGCCCCTCACTGCGGGCACCATGAACAGTTATGGTTCATGTTACAGGAGCACTCAAGGAATCCCCATCTCCCCCGAGTCATTTGAATAAAGCTGCCAAATGATGGTGAAAAGCTCTGCCCACCCTCCCCAGGACAATCACCAGCTTCCAGGCAGCAGGATTTAATAGCTCCCAGGATGGCTTTGGAAAGTGATTCCTCTAAGAACAGACCATTGTTGGCAGTACATGAGGTGGCCTTAACTTTGCACGCTAGCTCCCATTACAGTGTGAAAAGCAAGCATGTATTCAGAGCAGCAGAGGGCTCAGTAACATGACACTGAACCCCCTGTGCCAAGAACAGTAGAGAGGTCAGAGCTAGCACAGTGAGCTTCCTGCCCAAGGGAGCATCTAAAAAGGTCTCTCCAGGGGTGCCTGGGTGGCTCAGTCGATTGAGCGTCCGACTTCAGCTCAGGTCACGATCTCGTGGTCTGTGAGTTCAAGCCCCGTGTCAGGCTCTGGGCTGATGGCTCAGAGCCTGGAGGCTACTTCTGATTCTGTGTCTCCCTCTCTCTCTGCCCCTCCCCCGTTCATGCTCTGTCTCTCTCTGTCTCAAAAATAAGTAAATGTTTAAAAAAAATAAAAATAAAAATAAAAAGGTCTCTCTGGCACAGGTCGGAGGCAGTAGCCCTGCTTAGGATGCTCCTAGCCTTACTTCCTTGGTATTCCCACAGCCCTCCAGGACAGAAAGATGGCACGGACATGAAGCAGATACGCTCTGCAGCCAGATGGCCAGAGCTCAAATCTCCGCTCTTGATGTGTAAACTTGAGAGTGAGACTTTGCATCTGTCACAGGAGATAGCAGTAGTTAGTAATAGTTAGACAGCAGTACTTAGATAGTAGTAGTTAGAAATCCTGAATCGGCCCTTCATTATAAGGTTGCCTGCCATCTTAAAAGCCTTGTGAAGCTGGGCAGAGCATTTGATCTGTCTATAAGTTGGTGGTGATGTTGTGAGTTCTATGTGAGATTATGTGCACAGCATACTTAGTAACATGATGTGATAAGCCCTCATTTTAGCTCTGATGTGGTTCTTAACACCTCATATTCTAATTTTATGATGTGTTTCAATTTTGCCCACTAGTTTTCTTTTAAATAAAAATGTGAGTTCCTCCAGTTCCCAGGGCTTCATTTTATTAGTAGATATATCCCCCAGCACCTAGCAGAGTAGAAGGCACTCAACTGGTGAGAAACAGATATTTGGTGAATTAATGAGTGGTCAAGGTAACTGGAAATGATCAGCCTGAAAAAGAGAGAACAGGCTGGAAATAATGATTTATTTCACAAATCAGAAAGGAAGGGCTCTTTATTTTTTTTTAATTTTTTAACATTTATTTATTTTTGAGACAGAGAGAGACAGAGCATGAACAGGGGAGGGTCAGAGAGAGGGAGACACAGAATCTGAAACAGGCTCCAGCCTCTGAGCTGTCAGCACAGAGCCCGACGCGGGGCTCGAACTCACGGACTGCGAGATCATGACCTGAGCCGAAGTCGGCCGCTTAACCGACTGAGCCACCCAGGCGCCCCAGAAGGGCTCTTACTTTAGAGGGGGAGAGCCAGCTAGTTCTGGGATGTCCAGAGAGAAAACCAAGATTAGAGATGGAAAGTTACAAGGAAATTAATGTAGGATCCATATAAGGAAGATTTTTCTTAGGATTGGACAGCTGGAGAGAGGGAAGGGCAGTCATCCTAGGAGGGCGCATGGGGCTCTAACTTGAATAACATTCATCAGGGCTGGGAGTCCTGCTTCCTGAGGCTGGGTGGGTGAAATAGACGCCATCCAAAGCTGAGATTTAATGAGTCTATAACAGAGGAGTAGCAGCAAGGGGACATTTATGTTCACTGTTGAGGAGTGTAAAGAAAAAAAAGCACGCTCTCTACCTTTTCCCTCCTCAATTCCAAACTAACACACGCACACGCGCGCGCACACACACACACACACACACACAGTGAGAGAATGAGAAGAGAAGCTCTGAGGAGGGTTTCCTCCCTATTTCACTGCGAAGATTAAGAAAAAAAAAAAGATGTTCCCATGGGGGAAATGAGCAATAAAGCCAGAGATGGGCCAGCATCAGGGAGAACAGCACAGATGTGCCAAAGCCTTAGAAAGACTCTCCAAGGAGACGAGGCCTTGGGAAAGCACTGCCCTCTGTATCTGCCAAGGCCACTCTCCCCTGTCTGCCAAGGCAGTGCCACTCCCACCGGCTGGGGCTGCCCCAGGAGCCAGACAAAGCCAGCCACGAAGGACGTTGGCCCAGACAGATAAGTGATAGCCCAAGGGATTCTGGCTGCCCTCATCCCAATGCTAGCCTTGCTGGCTCCAGGGGTCCTGTGGAGTGGGGCCAGCTTGCAGGGCTGCAGCCCCAGCCCAGGCAGCACCAACAAGGACTTCAGAGGCCAATCTCCAGCCGGAGTCTCCACGGGCTGTTTGTACACCCCTGTTTTCACACACCAGCTTTGAATTCTCTGACCTCAGAGCAGGCAGCTTTCTAGGCTGCCCATAGGTGCTAATTATAGCCAGGCTCCTGTCACTGCACTTCCTTTCTCACGAGCCAGGAGCAGAGCTGGGCTGTGTTGTCGCACCTGTGCCGGTTACAGCGGTTTCCTATGACTCGTGGTGCCCTTGGCTGTTAAAGGGCAAAACCACAGGTGCCCTGTACTGCCTCTGACACAAGTTCTCACCTCTTCCTCCCTGCCTCCTCTTTCTTCCTTTCTGCTATCTTTCCCTGCCCCCACACTCTCTGCCCTCCTCCTTTCCACTCTGCCCCTCTATAGAAGTTTCCATTTCCCTTCCCTTTGCCTCAGGCTTAGTGGCATCAGAACTCCTGTGATATTTTGACATTTTGACCTCTACTTGCAGGATCACATTTTTGGCAAAAGAAAATGATTACGGGGGCACCTGGATGACTCCGTTGGTTAAGCACCTGACTCTTGATTTTGCTCAGGTCACGATCCCACGTTTCATGGGTTCAAGCCCCGCATAGGGCTCTGCACTGACAGTGCAGAGCCTGCTTGGGATTCTATCTCCCTCTCTCTTTGCCCCTCCCCTGCTCGCTATTTCTCTCTCAAAATAAATACATAAACATTTTTTTTTAAAAAAAGAAAGAAAACGACTATGTACCTGGTACGTGCCAGGCACTGTGTGCCTCCATACTATGTGTGTGGTCTTTCCAAAATTCTATGGTCCGTACATGTCACTTTCCTCAGTCACTTTTACTCTCGTGTCCAGAATCTCTCAAAATGGATGTCACTCATGTTCTCCATCTTTCCAGAAGAGCCTCTCAAAATATGATATGACACCTATGGGCTGGAGCCCTTACTCTCTCTCACCTTCTCAAGTACTTTGCTCCAGCAGTCACCTCCTCTCCCTCATGGATCATCAACCTCTCCTTCTTCTTGATTCTTCCTATCAACCTACAAAAATGTTCTAGGGTTCCCCCTTGAAAAAAGCAAAGCTTTTCCCACATCTGCCTTGAGCTATCAGCCCATGCCTCTGTCACCTTTCACAGAAAGCGTCTTGGGAGAGCAGACCACAGGATCTCCATTTTCTCACTTCGTATTAGCCCATCCACCTATTACCTTGGCATTTTCACCCCCTTCCCTTGGTTGCAACTGCTTTTACCAAACCACAGATGACCTCCATGCTGCCAGTTTCTTGTACAGATTCATCTTGTTCAATCCTCTCAACAGCTGTTGTGGGCAGCCCCTCCTCCTCCCAGAAGCTCTTTTGTTCCTTAAATTCTGTGAACACACATGCTTGGCCATTTCTCTATCCGAGCTCAAACAAAGGAGCTTCTCAAAGCTCATTCCCAGGGATTTTTCTCTTCTCTTTCTTTTAAAAGGATCTCATCTATTCTTGTGGCTTTCAGTTACCTTCTAGCCACCTTTTCAATAGAGAGGTACAGCACCAATCTCTCTACTGAGCCCCGTGTCAATATCAACAGGCATCTCAAAAGTATCCTATCTAAATTGTGATTGTCAAAATTCCTTTTCAAATCTCTTCGGGAGTGTCCACTCTCTCAGGAGACAGCAGTTCCACTCAGCCATTTCCTTGAGGCATAAACTTAGGCCCACCTTTCCTTCACTCCCCACCAGTATCTGACTCAACATCAAGTCCTTTTTACTCAGCCTCCAAAACATAGTCCAGATCTCTTCACCAGCCCCCTGGCCTCCCCTCTAAATTAAGACGCCTTCCTCTCCATAAAGACAAATGTAATACACATTCTCTTGTTTCTCCTTGTCCCATCTTGCCAGCCTCTAAGCCATTCTTCACACACACACACAGAAAGAGGAATCCTTACAACACATTTGTCTCAGCAGGTTACTCCTGTTTACAGCCCTCCAATGACTTCCCATTGTTCCTAGAACAGGACTTGACACATACTAAGAGCTCAGTAAATAGTTGTTGAATGAATGAATAAATGAATACTCAGCCAGGTTCGTATGACCAAAACACAAAAATGGATGATTTTAAGTTGCCAAAGAGAGCTGCCTTTGCTGTTCTTTACAAATTGTTCACATTTGATAATTATTTGATGGATAAACAATAGCTACGATTTATTAAATGCATCCAGTACTACACTGTGCAGTTGGGTTTATCCTTCTCCCTTATTTATAGGACAATACAGATAGTGAGTGCCGGAGTGGGATTTAAGCACAGGACTGCCAGATTCCAGAGCTCACATTCTCTCTCACATTCAGTCACTCATTCAACAAATGTTTCTGGAGAACCAATTGTACCAGGCACTCTGCAAAGCACTGGGGAATAACAGACATGGTTCTTATCTTCAGGCAGTTTATATTCTGAGGACCATCGTCTCCTCAAAGGGAATGGATAAATGAATGAACAAAAAACCTAAGTCAACATTTTTAAATGGCCCACTATATGTCAAGTGCCATGGAAGGCATCAGATATGACAACTATACTAGGGAGTCCCTGGCCTAAGAGGCTCTACTTACCAACCACTTAACAAGTTCTCCTTGACCTACCCATCTCTGACTAATCACATTATCTCCTCCCCCGCTTCATCCATCACACCTTCCAATTATAAGTAATGCCAATATTGTTCCATCATTGTGCTGTTCACATAAAGTGCCTAGATATCAGATCTAACTGAAAATATTTGTCATTTCTGCCCAAGTTGGCATTAGTTACCTTGGCTCATAATCAGAGCTTGTCCTAAAGCCTAAAGTCATCTGGAGCGACCAGAATGTGCTTATGTTTGCAGGTGAGGCTTCAAGGGATGGCATTTGATCTGGTCCTTAATAAATGGGTCCGATTGAAACACAGGGGTGTGGTAACATTATTCCAGGTAACAGAAGCGTGAACTATAACCTTTTTTGACAGATAAGAGAGGAGGAGAATGGGGAAAAAGTGATAAGGACTATGTAAGATGATGGCCCTACAGCACTTTCTAAACTATAAAGCTCTGTATCAATCTGATGGAGTACTGCCATTGCTTAAACTATACCCTGAAACTCACCCCTCTGGGTTAAGGTTTTATTTCTTCAATGACCCACATCCCCTGACCCCCAAATCAATAATATTAGGAGGATGAGCATTTAAACTGCTGGCTCCCAAGGAAGCCAGCATGTTTCCTGAAGGAGCTATCTGTTTTGTTTTGGGTTTCTTGAATTGAAGAAAAATTCACATAGCATAAAATTGACTGTTTTAAAGTGGACAATTCAATAGCATTTAGTACATTCACAGTGTTCTGCAACTACCACCATTATCTAGTGCCAAAATCTTTGTGTCACTTCAAAATAAAACTCCATGCACATTAAGCAGCTACTCTCCATTTACCACTCCTCCAATCCTTGGCATCTACCAATCTACTCTCTGTCTCTATGCATTTGGCTCTTCTGGACATTTCGTATAAATGGAATCATACAATATGTGACCTTCTGGGTCTGGCTTCTTTCACTTAGCATATTGTTTTCCAGGTTCATCCATGTTGGAGCATTTATCAATACTTCACTCATTTTTATGGCTGAATAACATTCCATTGTATGGATATACCACAATTTGTTTAACCATGTATCCATTGATAGACACTTGAGTTCTACATTTTAACCATTGTTAATGGTACTGCTACAAACATTCATGTACAAATATCTGTTCGAATCCCTGTTTTCAACTCTTTGGGATATATTCCTAAGAGTGGGATTGCTGAGCCATAGGGTAACACTAGGTGTAGCCTTTTGAGGACCTGAAGGCATTTACTTATCTTCTAGTAGGGGGAATGTGGGGCACAGGATGAGGTTGCTGTGATGAATGAGGGAAAGTTATAAGCCACAAAGCCCTAGAAAGAGTAGAAGGTGGTGCTGTCCTGAGTGGATTCCCAAGGTGTGGGGAAAAGGAGGGAAGTATCCTAAAGCCCCCTAAGGAGAAAGAAACAAAGCAAAGTGTACATGCAAAGCATAGAGGAGAGGTTCAACAAGAACATGACTGAATGGGAGCTCAATGGGGTAGGAAGCAGGGAGCAATATACACCCTAGCTTTCCAATGAGCTTTCCTAGAGCTGTGGTGAGTGTTCAAGTTGAGGTCTGTAATCCTCTTAGCTCAAAGCTATTTAAATTGCTCAGACCCAACAGCTTGGCACTAAATGGTTTCATGTATTTGCAACATCATACTCTCATATAGTCACAAAATTGGTCTTGTATGTTGGTCTTCCCAACTCCTTCCTGATTTCTTAAAGAGCTGGGACCCTGACTACCTATTTATTTATTTATTTATTTATTTATTTATCTATTTATTTCTTTACTTATTCCTTACCTTCTATACTGTCTAAAACTGTGCCTCAGCAAACAGGTCCTTAATAAATGCAAGTTGCTTGCTTGCTTGACTTTTAAAATCCTATAAATAATGAGTATCTGTTTAAAACAGAGGCTACAAAACTACTGCTAAATTCAGTTTTCTGCCTCTTCACTGTGCAACTTGCTCTTGATGTTTCTGCTAAAAGCTGCAAGATCATTCCTTATAAGCCTTTGTCAAGCACCTTCATCCTTAATGTGGACCTTCTGTTGTCACTGCTTATCCCCATGTAGTCAGAGGGAGTGTGGAAATGACGACAGAGATCGTTGGGCCAACTTCACTTATCTCTTACTTCACATGCATAGGATCTGTGCCTAGAAACCACAACTTTCTGCCTTCATCTTCCTCTTATGGGGGGGAGGGGGTGGTGGAGAGCTGAAAGACACAGATTTAAGTTTGAAGTTCTTATCACATGTCCAAGTAATCATATGCTACTAGCTTTTTATCATCCCATGAAAACGACAATATTTATCAACTATTATCGATGCAGTAGACTGATTAAACAAGGCTGCATACTCCAAGATTAAAAGTTTAGGACAAATGAGACTTTGAATAGTCATTTCCCCAGAAAGCGGCACAAGCTGGGAAAAAAAAAATCAGT
The DNA here is from genome assembly GCF_023721935.1 of Panthera uncia. Lineage (NCBI taxonomy): Eukaryota > Metazoa > Chordata > Mammalia > Carnivora > Felidae > Panthera > Panthera uncia. The sequence goes on from NW_026057586.1 coordinate 23,309,783, forward strand.
GAGAGTTCAAGACTATGCCAATGATCCACCCACTGTGACTTATTGAGAGTCCCATTTATATGGGGACACTCCTAATCTTTGAGTCTCACAGCCTGGAGGCCAACCACTTTTCCCCATAATGCTTCACTCTGGGTGCCCATGGGACAGAAATCTGAACTGAGGTAAAACATAGGAGGTATTCTTGGATTTGTCCAGGACAGAATTCCATCCATCTCAAACTCATGCCTTTGTACCTTTAGAGAGCACTGAAGCTTGGCCATCTATGCCCCTATAAGAGTGACAACTGGGGAGTGGAATGAAAGACTGCCCTTGTTACAGTGTGTGTGTGTGTGTGGGGGGGGTGCATGCACACGTGTGTGTGCACACGTGTGCGTGTGTGTGTGTGTGTGTGTGTGTGTGTGTGTCAGAGTAGGTAGGGAAGATGGAAGTGTATCTCATTTACTGCTGCTGGGAGTGAATGAACACTAATAAACCTCTAAGGAGGAGAATTTGACAACACTTACCAAATGCACACGCCCTTTGACCCAGTGATTAGATTCCATTTTAGGAACTGATCCTAACAGGTATATTCTCACATGCCTGAAATGATACATGTATTACAAAGTTATTCACCACAATAATGTTTGTAAAAGTGAAAAAAATGGAAATACCCTAAATGCCCTTTTGTCACAGACTGAAGGTTTAGGCACCATAAGCAGAAGCATTATGCCCAAACTAAGTCCAAACTCCTTAGTCCAGCACCAGAGCTTCTCCCAAGGTCTACCAGCCCAGCCTCGAGGCCTCAATCCCCAGCTCTCTGCACAGGAAGCCTGCCCTCCATCTATAAGTTGAGCTCCTGGAAGACAGACCCTGCCTACGGCACCACCATAAGAACCTGAGTGACACAGAGCCCACCGCATAGATTGGTCAGTAATTACCTGTGGGTAAATGGATGCCTGAATGATCAGTCCTTTAAATGCCTCCTCTAAGTTGCTCCCACTATCTGGAATACTCTCCCCTCCTCTGGTAAAACCCTACTCATTCCTTAAGTCCCAGTTTAGTGACCCTTCCCCAAGCCAACACACTTCTCTCTCATTCCTATTCCCAAGTCCATCACAGGGCTGTTCCTTTAATACTCTCATCATATATTTGCACCCCCTGTCAAAATAAAAAAAATCCTCAAAATCAAAGACTACTTCATATTTACATCTCCAAAGCCTGTCATGGTTTTTGACCCATGTTAGGTACGCAGTGGATATTTGTTGTTGAATACATTGTGAGGGAAAGAAGGAACTTGGAGAGCCTCCACCCATCATCTCCTCTTAGCTCAGAAATTCCACTAAATTAATTGCTACCTTATAAATCCAGAGATCCTAGCCTCTGGGACTGAAATAAGGAAGCAAAAATATTTTAATGGGAAGGATGATGCATGGAGTCAATCGTTTCCAAAATCCACATATGTTTTGAGATGGACCAGAATTCAGAGGGTTTTTCTTATCAGCTGAGCTTCCCATAGTTCTTCAATGAAAACTGACTTTTGAGCTCCAGAGCTACTGAATCCCCCATAAGGAAACCCATCAAGGGAAGAAATCCATGCCAAAATAAAAATCAGCCACACGTAGGGAAAGCCTAAAGTTGGGGCAGCTGCCCCATGTGGATATAACCACAGCGACTAAACAGTGAGCTATTCTGCCCTCTCCTCATTGGGTGAGGAAAGTCCTCAAAGAGGCAAACACTGATAACTAGAAGCCCCAAGCTGTGCAGAAACCCTGACACTGGAGCCATTTGCAGCAACAATCGACATCCTCGCCAGGTGAACACCAGAAACCCGGTCCGTTGAGGGGCAGACCTGCCTGACTAGCTAGTGGCAGCAATTTAATTGATTTATTTATGAAAAGCCCATATGAATGTACTTCCTAAATCACTGCTAGCTACTCCAAGGCTGCAGTTTTAATGTTATCACTGCCCACTCAGCCGGAGAGACAGAGAGACTTCCCCATAACTCACACAGCTCCCAGTCCCCAGAGATTCATCACACTTTGATTTACAGCAGCCCACTCCCAGGAGGGAACAAAGGTGCTGTTTCAATGGGCTCATTGCTCATTCATTCATTCTCTCATTCATTTGTGCCACATGCCTTTACTGAGTGTCCACCATTGCCGAGCACTGTGCCAGCATTATGGAAAAACAAAAATGACAAAGGTACAATTCTTGCCTTCAAGCGGCTCTCGTAGTCCAGTTGGAAGGGTAGAACGTGTATATAATTAACCCTAATTGGCGGCAATACTATAGGCTACAAATGCTTTGCATGGTTTAAAAAGTGCTAAGGATGATCGGAGGATGAAGAATTCTCTTATGGCTGGGTCCATCTATGAAAGCTTTGTGGAAGAGACAGCACTTGGACAAAGCTATCAAGGCAAGCTGGGCTTTTACTGCATACCATCTTAGAAGTTTCTGGAGTCAAGAAAGTAACTCAAGTAAGCATAAGGACATAATGAAAAGGCTGCCAGACTGAGATGGAAGTGATCTGCTATCTCATCCTGTAGTTGAAACTTGTAAATCTGTTATCTCAAGCAATGACCTTTGGGTACCAATTTCCTCATCTAAAGGAGGGTGAGCCAGGTCATCTTTAGAGCCCATTGAGTCCTACATTCTGCATGATCTCTTGGGCTCCCAGATTCAGAGGTGAGGGGTCAGGAAGAAAGAAAGGCAAGTTGTTAGCCAACTCTCACCTGCGTGCCACTGTTCAGAGATGCCACCATTTAGAAGCAATAATTTAGGAGTGTGCCTGTTGATGCACATACATGGAGGCATGCCAGTCAGGTATCATATGATAGGATAAGGTGTATAGTGAGAAAACAGGAAAGGAAAATAATCAGTTCATTCAAGCAGATTTTTAATAATTTCTCAAGCTGTACATCTCTGAAAAGGATGGCGTCTCAACTCTACCACTGCAGAAGCAAGAATGAAGGAGATTTGAGAGAGAGTTGGATTTTGCCTCTTCCACTTGTCCTCAACTGACATGGCTGTATGAGGACAATAAAGGAGGCGGGCTGGGTGAACCATATCTGTGCTCTAAGAGCCCTAGATGAGAGGCACCATCGAAAAAACACAGTCTGTAAATGAGATGACAGGAAAGGGCAGAAGGGTGAGAAGGGGATGAAAAGAAAATAGGGCTAAGCAACAGAACAGAGGAAGCACTGAAAGAAATTCCTCTTTAGAAAAGACAAAACAAAACAAAACAAAACCCTAGTAATGACCCTCATGCCCATGTAAGAGAAGGATGCTCAAGACCCAAACCCAAGAAACCGGCAGCCATCTCTCTCTCTGCCCCCCTCCACCCCCTGTCTCTCTCTCTCTGTCTCTGTCTCTCTCTCTGTCTCTCTCTCTGTCTCTCTCTCTCTCTCACACACACACACACACACACACACACACACACAGAGCAGGATTTTACTTCTGAATCTCCACATAGTATACGGGTAACTTTATGGTAATATGCCAAGGGTCTTCTACCAAAAACCCTCCACATGCTCACCTGCCTAAGTCTCCTTCTAGACTGTGCACCTGTGAGAGCCAGACAACCGGCCGTTATTGCCAATCCCATTCCCAGACACTCTGGGAAGGAGGCAGCCACCGGTCCTAATGTGCATGAGTTCAGCTATTAACACCAGTCACACACAGATATGCTTCACAATTCTGAGAGGGCTCCAGGCCACAGGCAGCGGTGTGACTAACCACAGGGTCTAAGCTTTTCTGGAAGCAAGCAAACATTAATTTGATGAGGAAGATAAGCTGTTTGCCAGTTTTAGAGGAAACAACCCACATGGAAAGCATGTGATTAGGAGAGACCAGAAAGAGGAGAAAGGAGCTAGCAAGCAAATTTGTTTTACTTGATACTAAATGGTGGTTAAACAACACTGTTTACCTAAAGTAGGTCTCTTTCTTTTGTGAACATATTTATTCATAGTCAGCAGTGTCTATTGCATACTTAGCTTCAGATTTAGGTTGCAATGTGGCATTGGTCAGCCCCCACTGGGGACATCTTTGACCAGCCATTGGATCCAGGTTTCAGTCTCTGAGAGGCTCTCTGTACCGTAGACCCTCTTCACTTTTAAAGTGCTTAAATCTCAGTTGACATGTAATTTCGCTTTCTGCTTCTCTCCCCCGAACATTATATCATAATATTTTTCCATAATGGTCTTAGTAATCACCTTTTTAATAATGGCATAAGCATCCATCAGGTGTATGTGCTATATTTACCAAACTGCTCCCTTTCATTAAACATTTAGACGGCTTGCTCTTTTTTATTAAAAATAACACAATACTGGGGCCCCTGGGTGGCTCAGTCAGTTAAGCGTCTGACTTTGGCTCAGGTCATGATCCCAGGGTCGTGAGTTCGAGCCCTACATCGGGCTCAGTGCCCACTTTGGATCCTCTGTCTCCCTCTCTCTCTGCCCCCCTCCTGCTTGCACTCTCTGTCTCTCTCAAAATACATAAAAAAACTTTAAAATAAATAACACAATACTGCACTGTGGAGTATCGGACCTAAATGAGGAATAAAACCTACTTGTACCTAGCATGAGAAAAAATCTCCTAGTGCCTCCCACCTAAACCTGGACTCCTCTCTTGGAGTAAAACTAACATTCACTATCTACTTGAGCACCTGCTAAGCGACACAAAAAGAACCCTCCCCAACTCCCAGTATTGAGGGTTACTAAGCAAAAGTTGTATGAATAGGGGTCCCTCTTTTCATTTCCCTATCTGCCAACTTTTCTTTCAAGTGCTTTTAGAACCTGAAGTCTTCTGAGGGAATGTTGGTCTTTTTCTTCACGTTTTCATATCATCTGTAACACAACAAACAATATTCAGAATGCCTTCTATTGTTCACTGCATACACATATTTTTCTTTTTAAAGACAGCCATGAAAAGGTGAGAAAACTTATTAAAACTTAAAATTGGCAACATGGTGATCCTGAACTCTCCAAAGCTGAAACTGCTGGGTGTAGACAGCACTGGGAGGCATTCCAGAAGAGCCAGGCAAAACGGCAAGATCTAGATAAAAAGGGGCTCACAGAAAGCACAGGATTCGAAGCTGGCATCACACTGGACGAAGAAGCTTCAGAGTTTCCTTCTTAATAGATGAAACTGGAAAACAGATTTAACCGCGAATCGACAGATAAATGAGAAAGCTTTCACAATGAACTAAGAGCAGCCTTCAGAGGCTTTGAACTTCTCACATTGAACCTCTCACAGAAGAAAACCCAAACTCCTGAGCAGGGCAAGCATGTGTAGAGTACATCCTTCCTCCTCACGCCGCTTCTAGTCCACCTCGCGTCCTTCCTGGCTCTCGCTCTGCCCTGCCCCCGACACCTCTGCTTACCTGGCTTCCTCCACCACGAAGGCTCTGTCCCCTTCCCCCTAAAGCATCTGGTCAGCATCCTGTGCCCCCACCCCTTATCCTCTGCACGCCCGATTCTAAAGTCACCCTCAGCTGAGCCGTTCCCAAGCCCTCTCAGCTGGAAGCAACCTCTCTGGCCTTGCACAGCACTGTAGCCCCCTCCGGCCCACACCCTGTTGGCCAGCCTTGGCCTCTCTCACATCTTGTCAGCTCTGTCCCGTTCATAGCACTAGACTCAGGGCCTCCCTGTCGTCATCTCCCTGTAAATGTTTGCTTAATTTTCCTAAATCAAACCCAGGACCAAACAAAATAACGATCTTATTAACTGTGGCAGACATTGCAACACAGGGGCTGAAGAACTTTCTTTCATTGGTTGAGAGAAAGGAGAGGTAGAGTCAAGGAGGATGGAGAGGAGATGTGGGAGCATGGCCTAAGGACATTGTGACTTTGTGAGAAAATTACTGCAGAGAAGTCACCACTTCATCAAGGAAAAGGAAATTGGGAGTGAGACAAGCCACCTTAGCTCTGCTCTCCTTCCCCAGCATTCCCTCCTCCTCCTCAGCCAGATAACAGAAAACTGCCTCAGGCACGTGTGGTAATAACTCTGGAGTTTTCTGATAAGGAGAATGTGGATGGAGATTTCTTCTTCTTTTTTTTCCCTTTCTTCCTCTTTTCTTTCTTCTTCTATGTTTTGCTTCCCACATCACAGGGTAAATTCATAGGGGAGAGTATATAAAACCAAAATCATGTCAACTATGTCTCAAGAAGGTATTTTGCCTTTTTTTTTTTTTTTGTTTTTAAGTTTTTTTTTTTATCGTGTGTGTGTGTGTGTGTGTGTGTGTGTGTGTGAGAGAGAGAGAGAGAGAGAGAGAGAGAGAGAGAGAGAGAGAGAATCCCAACCACCCAACCAGGCTTCACACTGTCAGCATAAAGCCCAATATGGGGCTCAAACCCACAAACTGAGATCATGACATGAAACCAAGAGTCAGACGCTTGACCGACTGAGCTACCCAGATGCGCCTGAAGAGGGTGTTTTAACAGGATGAAGTGGATCACGGGAAAAGATGAGAGGCTGAGATAATCTCAGAGCTCAGGTATGCGGACTGCCACCCTCACAAGTATGTGCCTGGAGGTGTCAGAGGCCAGCAGTGTTGGGCGGGGGCGGGGGAATCCAGGGCCCTGCACTTTTTAAAGGTAACAAAAAGGCCCAAAGCTTACTCCTGAACCCAAACCACTGACCTCATGTCCTCCCATCTTCCCTGGGGTGCGTTTTGAGAAACACCTGAAGTGTGTTCCATTGCTTCCCACAGATGTCCTGCCACACGTCCCCAAGCACTCATACACTCCTTTTTACCCTGCTCAAACCTCCGGTCCAATATCTCCCCAAGTCACAGTAGGATGATGGCCTGGCCTCCTCCTACATCCCTCAGATCAAGGTCATCTAACAGAACTCCCCTGAAGTCTCTCCTCCCACACCCCCATTATATGGCTGCCATTCCCAACTCAGTTCTCAGAGGAAGGAACCTCAGGGCAGCCCAGGGCACACCCCGGCTCCCTCCCCTTCTCCATCCTTCCCTTCCCCCCTCCCCCCCGCCACTCCCCTGGCCCATCTTACACCCCAGATCTGGTCTCTCCTTTTTCTCCCCCTGGGTGCTTTTTGTTTGTTTAATTGTATGGTTCCTTTATACAGAGAATTTCCACTTGGATTGATCTGGTTACAGTCCTTTCCAATCTTCATTTCCACTGGCCACGTACAGTTCACAATAACGTTCCACATGTATTTGAATTTATCACTAATGACAACTCGGCCAGGACACTCTCCCACCTTTTTAAAGACTATGATCTCACTGTTACTTTAACAGAAAAGAATAGACTGTAATTTCACTCTTTCTACATGACACCCTTGTAGTATTTTACAGGATTCACCAGCATCCTTTTCACCTTATGAATAAACCCATCAAAGATCATCTAAAAGTGTCAAATTTTCAGTACATTTCATTGTTTCTTTTCAAGCTTGTTATGTGCTGGTAAATCAATTTCATTTCCCTTCAAGCCTCCTATAATCCACCTGTCTGGCCCAAATTTGGCTTTTGATATCTTCTCTCACATTCTGGGCCAACCAGACTTTTTTGCTTTAAAACAAAACTTCTCTCCACCCTGCCTTTTAAAACATAGTGCTAATCTGCCTTCCTTCTTATTTTTCAGACAATGCTAAAGCTTCCTGTGAATTTTTCAACACAGTTTCTTTCAACAGTCTAGCTATAATCATGTCACATATGTTCATCACCCTGAAATGTTACATGTTAAAAATTGCAATTTTCATTACTGGGTCAAAAACAGCATGGTTCAATTTCACTTGGTAAACCTGAAGTTATTTAATACACTCACAGACATTTTTAATCAAGTAAGAGACGTACATTAAAGACATACCGATTTAAAAAGGCAACAAAATAAAAAAATAATCAAAGCAAATTCTAAAGTTGACTTTATAATAAAAAATAATTGGCAGTTTAAATGAGTGAAAAATGAGGAATATACAATGAAAAACAAAGATAAAGCATTCCAGTTGATAAAATGGAAAATCTATTAGGTTTTATAGTCTTTATTCTAAGGAAGTTACGTTTCAGTGTGATTTTTGAAATACTACATATATTCTATGTATAATTTAGGGACCCATGTTAAAACTTCAAATATGCATCCTGCACTTATTAAAGAAACACTGGTAATAACCTAGTGTTTGCAAAATTCTAAGTTTTGGCAAATATTGTAAATATCAAAATTGGTTGGTATTATAAAGTCATGATGAATCCAGAATTAGGAGAAAATCCATTTCATACATATTTCATTTGATTAAAAAATATCATACTCGCATGTTCTAATTAAACTGAAAAAGTTGTATCTTAAAGAAAAAAACAGTAATTTTACACAGTCTGTACACCGTTAGTTGCCATTTTAAAAACAAAAACAAAAAAATCACATAGAAAATGTTGAAACTGGTACAAACTAACCCAACCATGCTCCCATGCTCACATTACAGAAGCCCAGGGGTTTCTACTCTGTAGCTGGGCCACTACTCTTGCTTTACCATTTTTTAAAATTGGAGAAACTCCCGATCCTCCATCCCCCTTTTTGTTACGGTTCATCGTCTTAAAAGAGGAGCCTCCATTCATAGTCCTCCCATTTTCTGGTAAATTCTCTGAGATTTTTATTCTACCCCACCTCTTCCAGTGAATATAAACTATATTCTCAAAAGTTAGGAATTGCTTAATATTAATTGGCAAAATCCAGTGACTGCTCGTTAGAACACCTGACTCGAAAATCTCAGGGCAGCGCTGATCACTTCCTCCTCAAAATTCTCTCCTCCCTGGGCTGCTGAAGGATCCCTACCACCGTTTTATATTCTGACTCCTCTTCCTCCTTTAAAAATGTTCCTGAGTTATCTGCCTTCATCCCCTTCCCTTTCGACACTCTCTTCTCTGTACACACTCCACAGCTTTCCATTGTCACCTTGATAAAAGACATTGCCCAAAACTATGCCTGACTCTCCCCTTGAGTTACGACCCCACGCGGCAGTCTCTTCCTAGGAAATACTAGAGTAACACTTTAGTCTCAGTTTTCTCAAAACTGAACTCAGTGTTTTCATCCCAAACTTGCTTCTGTTCATGGATTTCACATTTCTGTTAGTGGCACCCTTCTGTCTTCCCAGACGCCAAAGCTGAAAATTTCAAGACCTTCTTTTACCCTTTCCTCCGTATAGCTTTTCAGTAATCAATGACTTTTCCTGTACAGTATCACTCAAAGCAACATCCAAATTTTCTTTTTCTGCCATCACTGTCTTAGTCCACAGTCTTATACCTTCATTAACACAGACTTGTACTGTTGCAATAACCTTACCAGCTATTTCCCTGACTCTGGGACCTTCTTTATCTAAACCAAACCCTGTAGGGCACCCAGAGGTATCTTCTTCAATCATAGCTCTGGGACTCTGAAAACTTCATTAAGTCCTAATTAATTTGCTAAATGAATTCCTAAGTCCTGACCATGTACTTATGGCTTTCAGAATCTGGTGCCTCCCCATCTTTTAAGTAAGAACATGCTCCCTTCTTATATACCTTAGGATTCAGCCAAAGAAAATACATACTATATTCTTTGCTAAAAGGTCCTCTCCCCCTTCCCCCTAAGTCCTACTCATTCCTCAAATTCCTATTTCTTCTCCTCCATGAAGCACCTCTGTTCTGATGTCTCTGAGCACCTTTATATGGGTCTCTCTTTTGACTCTTATTCTTTTTTTTTTTTTTTTATGTCTTATTTATTTTTGAGAGAGAGACAGAGAGTGCAAGCAGGGGAGGGGCAGAGAGGGAGGGAGTCAGAGGATCCAAAGCGGGTTCTGTGTTCAGAGCAGCGAGCCCGACCCAGGGCTCAAACTCACAATCATGAGATCATGACCTGAGGCAAAGTCGAACGCTTAACCAACTGAGCCACCCAGGCACCCCCTTACTCTTATTTTTTTAACTTGTATACTAGACTCTCAATTCCCTCAGGAAAGAGTCTTGATTAGTAAGTCCATGGACTTACTCAGCAACTATTTAAGGAACACTTAGTATGTGGAAAAGCAGAGTTAGGGAAGGAAGTTCGGGTAGACAGAAAATTGTGTGCCAGTCAGAAAAGTGTTAACTTGATGGTGCAAGCAGTAGGGAGCCAACAAGACAATTACAAGGGGTGTTTTCCAAAAATCCATGAACTACGGTCAAATGCAGCAGTAAGGAAGGCAAATAGGGAATGCAGGTATAGTCCAAGGACTGTTTTGTGAATCTAGGTACAAGGTGATCAGGTAAAAGACTATGAGCCACAATGAAATACCACTTCACACCCAGCAGGAAGGCTATTATAAAAAATAAAAGAAATTAAAAAAATGAAAATAACAAGTATTTCTGGGGATGTAGAGAAACTGTAATTCCCCTCATGGTGCAATGATGATTACAATTACAACGGGTGGTTAACATAAAATGGCGCAGCTGCTGTGGAAAATAGCTTGGCTGTGGTTCAAAAAGTTAAGCATAGAATTGCCATACGAGCCAGCAATTCCACTTCTAGGCACATACCACAAGAATGGAACACAGGGAGGCAGACAGATACGAGTATGCCAGTGTTCACAGCAGCGTTATTCACAATCATCAAATGGTGAATACAGGCTAAATGGCCATCACCAGATGGACAGATTTTTCACTGTAGTATATGCATACAATGGAATGTAATTAAGGCATTAAAAGAAATAAAATTCCGACACATGCTGCAACACAGATGAAGCTCAAAAGCATTATGTTAAGCCAAGTAAGCCAGACACAAAAGGACAAATATTGTATGATTCCACTTACTTGACGTACTTAGAATAGGCAAATTCATAGAGACAGAACTAGAATAGAAGTTATCAGAGACTGGAGGGAAGGGGGAGGCGAGTATCACTGTGCAACAGGTACAGCGCTTCAGTTTGGGATGAGGAACAAGTTCCGGAAATGCATAGTGGTGATAGTTGCGTAACATTGTGAACGTACTTAATGGCCCTCAATCTTACACCTATAAATGATTAAAATAGTAACTTGTATGTAGGTTTTAGCACAATGAAAATTTTTGGACTTTATCTGGTTTTCTGGGACCATTATTCCTGGGAAATAACTTCTTTCAGGCAGGATATTTCCAAATCATAATTTCCCAGAAGCCAGACAGGGCAAACTTCTCTTTAAAATGTGCAAGGTTTGGAAGAAGATATAAAGAAATGGAAAGACATTCCCTGCTCATGGATTGGAAGAATAAATATTGTCAAAATGTCAATACTACCCAAAGCTATCTACACATTCAATGCAATCCCAATCAAAATTGCACCAGCATTCTTCTCGAAACTAGGACAAGCAATCCTAAAATTCATATGGAACCACAAAAGGCCCTGAATAGCCAAAGTAATTTTGAAGAAGAAGACCAAAGCAGGAGGCATCACAATCCCAGACTTTAGCCTCTACTACAAAGTTGTAATCATCAAGACAGCATGGTATTGGCACAAAAACAGACACATAGACCAATGGAATAGAATAGAAACCCCAGAACTAGACCCACAAATGTAAGGCCAACTCATCTTTGACAAAGCAGGAAAGAACATCCAATGGAAAAAAGACAGTCTCTTTAACAAATGGTGCTGGGAGAACTGGACAGCAACATGCAGAAGGTTGAAACTAGACCACTTTCTCACACCATTCACAAAAATAAACTCAAAATGGATAAAGGACCTGAATGTGAGACAGGAAACCATCAAAACCCTAGAGGAGAAAGCAGGAAAAGACCTCTCTGACCTCAGCCGTAGCAATCTCTTACTCGACACATCCCCAAAGGCAAGGGAATTAAAAGCAAAAGTGAATTACTGGGACCTTATGAAGATAAAAAGCTTCTGCACAGCAAAGGAAACAACCAACAAAACGAAAAGGCAACCAACGGAATGGGAAAAGATATTTGCAAATGACATATCGGACAAAGGGCTAGTATCCAAAATCTATAAAGAGCTCACCAAACTCCACACCTGAAAAACAAATAACCCAGTGAAGAAATGGGCAGAAAACATGAATAGACACTTCTCTAAAGAAGACATCCGGATGGCCAACAGGCACATGAAAAGATGTTCAACGTCACTCCTTATCAGGGAAATACAAATTAAAACCACACTCAGATATCACCTCACGCCAGTCAGAGTGGCCAAAATGAACAAATCAGGAGACTATAGATGCTGGAGAGGATGTGGAGAAACGGGAACCCTCTTGCACTGTTGGTGGGAATGCAAACTGGGGCAGCCGCTCTGGAAAGCAGTGTGGAGGTTCCTCAGAAAATTAAAAATAGATCTACCCTATGACCCAGCAACAGCACTGCTAGGAATTTACCCAAGGGATACAGGAGTACTGATGCATAGGGGCACTTGTACCCCAATGTTTATAGCAGCACTCTCAACAATAGCCAAATTGTGGAAAGAGCCTAAATGTCCATCAACTGATGAATCGATAAAGAAATTGTGGTTTATATACACAATGGAGTACAACGTGGCAATGAGAAAGAATGAAATATGGCCTTTTGTAGCAGTGTGGATGGAACTGGAGAGTGTGATGCTAAGTGAAATAAGCCATACAGAGAAAGACAGATACCATATGGTTTCACTCTTATGTGGATCCTGAGAAACTTAACAGAAACCCATGGGGGAGGGGTAGAAAAAAAAAAAAAAAAAAAGAGGTTAGAGTGGGAGAGAGCCAAAGCATAAGAGACTGTTAAAAACTGAGAACAAACTGCGGGTTGATGGGGGTGGGAGGGAGGGGAGGGTGGGTGATGGGTACTGAGGAGGGCACCTTTTGGGATGAGCCCTGGGTGTTGTATGGAAACCAATTTGACAATAAAATTCATATATTAAAAATAAAATAAAATAAAATAAAATAAAATAAAATAAAATAAAATAAAATGTGCAAGGTTTGGGACGCCTGGGTGGCTCAGTCAGTCCGACTCTGTTTCAGCTCAGGTCGTGATCTCATGGTTTGTGAGTTCAAGTCCTGCATTGGGATTCTCTCTCCCTTTCTCCCTGCCCCTCCTACTCACTCACTCTCTCTCTCAAAATAAATAAATAAACTTTAAAAATAAAACAAAACACAGGGGTGCCTGGGTGGCTCAGTTGGTTAAGCGTCCGACTTCAGCTCAGGTCATGATCTCATGGTTTGTGAGTTCAAGCCTCACATCGGGCTCTGTGCTGATAGCTCAGAGCCTGGAGCCTGCTTTGGATTCTGTATCTCCCTCTCTCTCTGCAATCCCCCCACCACCAGCTCACACTCTGTCTCTATCAAAAATAAATAAATATGAAAAAATAATTTTAAATAAATACATACATACATAAAACAAAATAGGAGCGCTTGGGCAGCTCAGTCGATTAAGTGTCCGACTCTTGATTTTGGCTCAGGTCATGATCTCACACTTTGTGAGTTCGAGCCCAGCATGGGACTGTGCGCTGACAATGCAAAGCCTGCTTGGGATTCTCTCTTTCTCCCTCTCTCTCGGCCCCTCTTCTGCTTGGTCTCTCTATCAATCATCAATCAATCAATCAGTTTGAAAATAAAATAAAATGTGCAAGGTTTGGGACAGCCCCGACCTACTGAGTTCATCCTTTACTGCACAGGTAAGGGTAGAAGCAGCTGGCCTTTTAGGTATCATCTAGATCTATTGCAAAAATCCAGGTGAGAAATAACAGTGGTTTGGGCCAGCACGGTCATGGTGACAGGTGGGAACATCTTGAGTATATTTTGCTGTAGAACGAACAGAACTGGATATGGGCTATGAGAGGGAGAGAAGAGTCAGGGATAAGTTAGAGACACAGGAAGGCTGAGGAGGAGTGAGTTTGGAGAAGCAGAGGAGGAAAAGTAATGCCAGTGGGGATGGATAGACAGCACTAGGATTTACAAGTGAAGAGAGGCTGGACGTGGAGATAAGTATGTTGGGAGTCACTGTCCATGGGTTGAATAAAGGGGCCAAGGACTGGGTCCTGGTCATGCCAATATTGAGAAAGAATGACTAACAGGGATTTAAAGGAGCACCCAGGGAGGCAGCAGGGAAACCAACTTTGAAAGCTGATCTGGAAGTCAACAATGAGATGTTGGAGAAGGAAATGGTCGGCTGTGTCAAATGCCTATTGATGGGTCGAAGAGGAGACCTTTGAATTATCATTAAATTTGATGTCACTGGTGACCTTGACAACAGCAGTTTTATTTTATTTTTTTTCCAATATATGAAATTTATTGTCAAATTGGTTTCCATACAACACCCAGTGCTCATCCCAAAAGGTGCCCTCCTCAATACCCATCACCCACCCTCCCCTCCCTCCCACCCCCCATCAACCCTCAGTTTGTTCTCAGTTTTTAAGAGTATCTTATGCTTTGGCTGTCTCCCACTCTAACCTCTTTTTTTTTCCTTCCCCTCCCCCATGGGTTTCTGTTAAGTTTCTCAGGATCCACATAAGAGTGAAAACATATGGTAGCTGTCTTTCTCTGTATGACATATTTCACTTAGCATCACACTCTCCAGTTCCATCCACGTTGCTACAAAGGGCCATATTTCATTCTTTCTCATTGCCACGTAGTACTCCATTGTGTATATAAACCACAATTTCCTTATCCATTCATCAGTTGATGGACATTTAGGCTCTTTCCACAATTTGGCTATTGTTGAGAGTGCTGTTATAAACATTGGGGTACAAGTGCCCCTATGCATCAGTACTCCTGTATCCCTTGGGTAAATTCCTAGCAGTGCTGTTGCTGGGTCATAGGGTAGATCTATTTTTAATTTTCTGAGGAACCTCCACACTGTTTTCCAGAGCGGCTGCACCAGTTTGCATTCCCATCAACAGTGCAAGAGGGTTCCCATTTCTCCACATCCTCTCCAGCATCTATAGTCTCCTGATTTGTTCATTTTGGCCACTCTGACTGGCATGAGGTGATATCTGAGTGTGGTTTTGATTTGTACTTCCCTGATGAGGAGCGACGTTGAGCATCTTTTCATGTGCCTAACAACAGCAGTTTTAAAGAACAGTAGAAATAAAAATGTGCCTGAAGTTGAAGAAAAAAATAGGAGCAGTGGTAGGGACAGTGACAATTGACGGCTGCCGTCCTCGCTGTTCCCCTTCCTGCCATGCTGTAGGACCACTCACTACCCTGTGGCCCTTGCCCAAACTTCTGTCAGCTGCAGCTTTTAACTAACGCTGTCACAGACAGACTGACCTCTTCCGCAAGGTGGTTTTAGGAAAGCCACACTTTACTACTCTGCCCCTAATTTCCCAATGCAAACTACACTATATGTGTTTAACAGACTTTACTAAAACACAGGAGTTAACCAGGGAGTGATTAAATCTGGATGTCAAATATAACTTTTCCCAGAGTCCAATGGGAAAAGGGACTAAACGTTCTTTTATAGGGTATCCTCTTATGCACACACCCCAATTTCTAATCTTTCTTCCCTGTCTTGAGATTTCCCCTCCTTTCTGTTCTCCCAGTGAACAATCACAGGTTGGTCTTACCCTAAGATGTATCCCCTACCCCACCACCAGTAAAGCAATTCTTGAGACACAGTAATTCCCTGCAATACAATTTCTAGAGTCTGTGTTATTCAGTCAAGAATAACAGCATGGAGGGCAATGTGGAATCCTATTGCTCTAGATTTAAAGTTTCTATATCTGAGCCGTTTCTAGGCCTTAAAGCAATAGTTCTTAAAGGTTAGAGTGCCTAAGACATTCTGGGGCTTGATGTAAATGTGTATTCTAGAGCCCCGCCCCCCAAAATTTTCATTCAGTGGATTTTAGGTAAGGCCTAAGAGCCTGCATTTTTTTTATACACTCAGGCAACACTTATGAGGGTGGTCCTCAGACTTCCACAGTTAGGGGTCTGCAATCTTCAAAGTTCATTGTGTAATCACTGGTGCTGAGTGCCTTCATTCTGGGTGATGGCCCATTCAAGTTGGTTGGGCCTACAGGACCCCAAGCAAGAGGTAAAGGGGTGAGGCCGGGGGTGGGTGGTCTGCAAAGGCCCCTCTTCCCTGTCATCAACATAGAATGGAAACATAACTTGAATCAAGTTATTGATTAACCTTGATCAAGCTACTAGGTCTGGTTTCTTGGCTGAGTCCAAATAAATTCATTTCCCTGTCCCCAGGGCTGACTCAATTTTATAGGCCAGTCACATGGCAAATCCTATGGACCAAAAGCTGAGTGAAATAAATAAAACACCTGCCTTCCTGGGCACAAACATCTGTTAGAGGATATGCAAACTTGCTCATTTGCCCCATGTGACCCTTGGCCTCTGACTGCTATTGGGATAGTGGTCAAATGACATAATTGTGGCCTCTCTTTGAAGAGCACTGACCTACCAGTGATCCTTCCTTATATGCTTTCTCTTCCAGGAAGCATCTCCTCCTTGTGCCTCTTCCATGGCTCATTGTGACATCGGTGACCACGGACAGCTGGGGCCAAAATGACTTCCTTTAAAGATGGGGAAAGCCCATCCATTCTCAGACACAAGGACAAGCTTAGCTCCCACCAGAGCAGCCTTTGGCCTCCTTTTTAATGTCAGGCTAGAGAAATATCTTCCGAGGGAAGATTTCTAGCTTCTTAATAATTTAATAACAGAATTCTTTTTTCTGTCAAATATCATGCACCCCCCCCCCCCGCACACACACACCCTTGTACAAAAAGAAAATAAAAGTAATTTCTATGGTTGAAGTGGAGTTTGTTTGGATCTCAGAACCCAGCCAGCTCTGCCTCCACCATCACTTGGCAGTGCTCCAAGTAAGATGGCTTGAAAAGTCCCTATCCACTGGGATAAGTGTAGCTCAGAGAACCCTTGGAGGTTTGCATTCTGGATCTTCCCAGCCTTAGGTCTCGTTTCATCATGATGAACCCACCTGGATCCCCGTGCTCTGCCTGAATGAGAAAACTTGCACACCTGTGAAGCCCCACACCTTCCATCTGACTACAAATGCCTAAGAGTGGATCCTCCCCCGATGCAGACCCCATAGTCCATCACAGGACCGGCAGCTTACCACAGCTACTCAGGCCCACCGCCCAGATGCAGGATCTCTTTCCTGCCGGGACCAGAACCACCTGCCTCTTGCTCCTGCCCCGGGAAATGTATTCTTCTGCTTGTCAGAAACCTGGTTCAGATCCCACCCCTTCCTCCTCACCCATCATATTCTCTCTTCCATCCTCCCTCCCTAGACCTTTGTTTTTCTTTTATCTTTTTCCTTCAAAGCTTTGCCCATGTAGCCATTTCATCAGTTAGTAAAAAACTGATATTAAACTTTGTCTGCAAACAGTAAAATAGGTCACAGGGCGGGGGGGGGGGGGGGGCGGTGAGGGGGGCATTTAAAAAGTCCAGGAATCTCCACCAAACACGCAAAATTGTTATAAATGCCAAGACTTCCTTTCTGCAACACACACACCCACGCAGAAAAAGAGTAGTAAAAGGGGTCAGGACTTTTTTCTTAGAGTTTGCCTTTTATGTGCACCTGAATAAATAGGAATATTTATAGTCTCATAAATTTTAACGTGTCAAGACCCAAACCTTTTCTTTAAATAGAAAATAGATAGATGTAATGCCACAAAGTCATAATAGATTAATTCTGCACTTCAGTTTTCTTAGTACTCAGTGCATGCACAAAACGCTAAAATGTACATTTTAGCATGCTTAAGATTTCTTCCTGTCTATTTTCAATTACTTATTTCATGATAACTAAGCAAGTCCAAACGAGAAAGAACTTCTATTCATTCAAACCAGTGAAATGTGGAAGAAAATATCTGATTGTATTTTATGTAGGCATGTGCTATGTAATGCACTTTTTTATGATCAAAAAAAAAATACCCACAAAATTTGGTGATATACCATTAATATGAATTGAGAACTTGAATTTGCTCATGTACAACATGTTAAACTAATATAAAATACCTAGGGTGCTAGATATTAATATCAATTAATGTAGGTCATGATTATCCATTATAATGATACTCCCAGAGATAGGTGACCCACACATGTGGACCCTCCCAAGATATTTTAAGTGCAGTGATCATTCCCATATCTAAATACTTGCTGCAGAATATGTTGAAATGTATAATAGTGAGCCCTATGGACAACATGGGAGGGTCAAGGATGCAGGGGGACCTCAGAGATAAATGGAGTCAGAAATGTGAATGCTGCTAGCTATCCCAAATGGCTCATCTTTTTGTGTGGGCTCCATTGTCTTCTGCTATGTACAACCTTCTTCCACATAGCAGTAGACACGACAACCTCAACCCCATCTCTAGAGGCCATGGGATCCCATGTCTCCATCTCAGTTCTAAAATGCCAGAGAAAGATCAGCTGGGCCAGGTGTCCATCCCCAGACTGACCTCTGGGAGAAAGGGTCTATTTAAGGACCCCTTCCATTGCTCTGCCAAATCCGGGTCTGGAAGTGAAATTTCCCAGCAAAAGGCAGTGCTGTTTTGGGCATGTAAAACCCACAGAAGTCAACATAACCCCTAAATGTTTATGGTCCATTTGGTGAGGCAATATGTAGAAACATACATAGAGCCACCAAATATAGTAGCTATACAAAGACAATACATGATCTCTTATTCAAAAAGATGTCATAGAGGGGCACCTGGGTGGCTCAGTCAGTTAAATGCCCGACTCCGATTTCAGCTCAGGTCATGATCTCCTGGTTCATGGGACTGAGCCCCATGTCAGGCTCTACACTGACAGCAGGGAGCCTGCTTGGGATTCTCTCTTTCTCTCGTTGCCCTTCACGTGTATACACACACGCTCTCTCTCTCTCAAAATAAATTAATCAACATTTTTTTAAAAAGATGTCATAAAAACCATGAAAAGATTATTCCAAGTGAAAGAAACCATTTACAAATGAGTAGATATCATGTGATTCCATTTACATGAAATGTCCAGAATAGGGAAATCTATAAAGACAAAACATAGATTAGTGGTTGTCTGGAGCTGGTGGGGGGTAGGGGAAACAGGACTGGAGAGAAACGAGGGCTCATTGCTCAAAGGTATGGGGTTCTTTGAGGGGTGATGACAATGTTCTAAAATTTGTGCTAGTGATGATTCTGTAGCTCTGTGAATACACTAAAAGCCATTGAATTGTACACTATAAATGGGTAAATTGTATGATATATGAATTTAGGATGGTAAATTTGAGGGTGGCAACCGAATTTTGAAATAAATTTTAAATCCACCGTTTTGTTTTTGCATTGTTTCTCAAAGTACAATTAGCACACAGAACAGGTTTTTTAACCTTCAATTTCCTACCCACATGCTGTTAATTTTCTGGCACACACTCTGATTACATTTTAGAATGAGTGAAAATGAGAGTGCAATTTGGAGGAAAAAAGAAGAGAAAGGGCCTACGGTAAAAAGTCATATACTCCATACTCTGTATTCTATAAATATAGAAAGCATTAGAAACTTCACAAAACATCTAACACCTAATTCTATGTGTGAAAACAACTGCAGAATCCCAGCCATTCTTTGAGGAATACTGGTGGATCCAGAAGTCCTTCGTTGTCCCCTGCATGGTAGAAAAAGAAACTCTCTCTCATGGTGACATTCCCTGGGATTTGTATTTGTTGGTTTGGAAAGGAAGTCTTTAGCCATTTTCTTTCCCATGATCCTCCCCTCAATCCAAGACAAAGACAGAGGAGGTATTGTTTTTTCCACTGTGTAGATGAATTAACGGAGGTCCAGAGCAAGAGACGCTGGCCGTAAAGCAAGAGCACGTCCAGGAAGCACCCTCCTGTGCCAGACATTAAGTCCTCAGTTGAGGGATAGTACAAAGAAATAGAAATATCAGAGAAGGGTCTGGAGTGAAAGGGTTGTTGGGGCAATATCTGTTTACCTAGTGTATGTCATGATTTTAACAACCAAGATAGCCAGCATTCTGGTTGGTTCCCACTGAGTACTAGCCCTGCTCCCATCAAATATAGATTGAAAATACCTTAAATCAACAGTAAATGTTGTGACGAGACTATGTACAGTTGGATAATTTAAGGATCTAGCTTTCCATGGACCTGAAGTATATAAAGTACATAAACAGAAATGTTTGCATCCACTATTGCTACCAATTAGCCACATTTATTATATGAAGAAAGGAAGAGGCCTTAAAAAGTGGCCTTTTTCATCTACCTGACAGCTTCAAATCCACCAAAACAAAGTTATTGGAGATTCTCAACAGAGTTCATCACGCTTGTATAGCAAAAGACTAAACAATGTTTGGAACCATATGACTTAGCTATTCACCTGTAAAATAGCAGAAAGGAGTTTAGCCTCTGGAGTCACACTGTCTGGCTTCAAACCATGGCTCGATCTCTTACCAGCTGTGCCTCAGTTTCCTCATCTACCTCATAGGACTTTTCTGAGAATCAAATGAGCAAATGTATGTTAAATGCCTGAGACCCAGTAGGTGTTCAATAAATGTTAGCTATGACTATTAACTGTAAGGACAAATCCACTAGAATCGAGGAATTTGAGGACAGAGAAGGCAAGAAAGGGAATTATAGTAAGAACCCAGATGGCCTAAAGATAAAAATTCTAACTGCTACTCTGTTTAGGATGAAGCTATTTTCATCTCTAATACTAATCTCTTTTTCTTCTATATCTCTTGAGGGCCAAAGAGGCATTGGTGAATATCTAAACTAGATAATTAGGCATTCTCTCTAACTCATAAAATGAGGTTATGTTCAAATGTTTACCCTCAGGTTCGCTGATGTAATGGATACATTCTACTTGTTATTAAATAGAGAATGGAATCTATGGAAGAGTTTAGAGGAAGTCGCATTTTTGACATTAGAAGCTGTAGTGAGGGATTATGTGAGGGATGGGGTAGAATAGTACTATCTCTTGTAAATTCAGGATGCTTCTTTCTTCATGAGGCCAAATTGTTCTAAATTTAAAAATTAAAGAGTCTTTTTATGACTGTTGAAGATGATAAGCCCAAGTGGATAATGTTTTAAAACTTATAATGGATTACATGTCTGGAACTAAACTCTAAAATAAAATAGACATTCTACGTTCCAAATGAGAGCATGCCTGGGGTTCTACTACGAGAGGAGGATTCTTGGAGTGGGCTTGGCCTTGGCCATGGGCATAGCCTGGCAAAGCCTCGGATCATATAGCCAAATGAAAACCACACCCTAAACCTTCCTCTCCAAATACTCTTCTTCTTTCATTCCTTTTAAAGCAGTCCAATGGAACCAAGAAGAGAAGAATGCAAAAAAAAAAAAAAAAAAAAAAAAAAAAAAAAAAAAAAAAAAAAAAAACCTGATGCTGAAGGACATTTCCATCCCAGATCCGTTTGTAGGGACTTGTTCTGCTCACAAAAGTATTCCTGCTCAGTCCTGCCCAGGTGACTGGGAAGAATTTCCTTCCAACCTCAGGATAATCAAGTTATTTCCTCCCTGATTGAGACATATGTAGATATATAGATATAGATATAGATATAGATATAGATATAGATATATCACATATATTATTTAAGGTAATTCTCACCACTATAACAAACCCCCAAATCAGTAATGACTCCAACACAATAAAAGTCTATTTCTCTCTCAGATGAAATCCAAATGGGAGTTACTGAACAGACACACCCTCCTTCATCCCGTGCTTCTGACTGTCTTTACCACCTGGCTTTCAAATTGTCCTAGCTTTTCTGCATCAAACCAAATAATGAGAAATAAAACAAGAAAGTAGACATTTTTATGGGTCAAATCATTTCTGCTCACATTCCATTGGAAAGAACTTGATCATTCAGCCAGATATTACTACATGAGATGCAAGGAAATGAGGTCTAGCTATGGGCACCAGGAAGAAAAGGAAACAGTTTGATGAACAACGAGGTAATTTCTATGTAGATATTATAGCACTGTCCCTTTTTCTTCATCCCTCCTTGTATACATGGCCTCTTCCATAAAACTTTGCAGTGCCCTCTCAGAGAGTGGTGCCATACCTCCTTCCCTCTTGCCTTTGGATGTGGTCATCAGACTTGCACTGGACAATTGTTTGAGGCAGAAGTGACTCTGTACTCTTTCTGAAGCTTGCCTTCAAGAGACCTTATATGGGTGGACTTGCTTCTTTTACCTCTAAGCAGAACATACCTAAGTGAGCCTGCTAGTCTCAGGAGAAGGACAAGAGACATGTGGAGAGGAGACAAGCCATTCTAATCTAATCCAGCCCCTATTAACCGCCCCGGCCCTTAGTCCACCCTCAGGTCCATGAAGCTAATTACTGTCATCCACTGAGTTGTGAAATGGTCTGTTATGCAGCAGATTTTGGCAAAAGCTAACTGTTACATTCTGCTACATCACCTCTCAACAACTTGATTTTTTAAATTCTGAAATAGAAATCTACAACACAGCTTCACTATAGACATCCCAATGAACACTATAGATATCACCACAGATGGCATTCCTCCCTTCAAGTCCTATTTGAAAAGCATATCTTATAGATCAAAATTAAATCAAAATAATTTCAACTTAATTTTAGATTACCTAACAAACCTATGGTTCAAACCAAATTGAAACACAAATGTCTGCTTTTAAATACATCAGTGCCTATATTGACAGTTTATGATTTGGATGGAAGGAACTAATATATTGTGGCAACTTATATGAACAATATGGTTCCATTTACCATAATTTTAAATATTTAATATTAGTATACTTGATAAAGAAGAATTTTATAAAGTTTAATAAAAACATAACATTTATTCTGAAAGCTCCAAAAATGTACTTTAACTTTGGTTCCTATGGATCAACTTGAGGGGTAATTAGTTTAGGCATTCAACAGACGGTGCTTCAGTAGGGCTGCTGTGCCTCTTGCTTCAAATTCTCTAGAAAGATCAAGAAGACATACTCTGGTTGGTTAGTGTTCAGCCAACAGTATGGAACAAACGTCCACCTTGGTTGCAATCAGGTATGGGGGTGAGGGAGAGGAGGAAAGAGGGAGACAAAGGAAGAAAAATGAGGTGACACAACACAGGTATGGTTATGGGACCAAAGAAAGGAATGGACAGATCACAGAGAAGGACATATGGGAAGTACTGGCACCTCAAAACATGCTTGTTTCAGGAGGCACTATCCAGTAGGACGGCTATAACACTCTAGGCAGAGGCTACAGTGTATCCAAGAAGCTGAAACAAAGAGGACATGCCTCTGTTATCTGCCTTCAAAGCTCTCTCATCGGTTTCTTTATTAGCTCTTTATGACACAGTCTACTATTCCCTGATACTCAAGACTAAAGTTTCCCTCTTCTGAGCTTTCTGATCTCCCTGGATTTATCTCACCCTATTATTTGGCACACCATATGGTAAATGTCTGTCTACAGATCTATATCCCCCACAAGAGTAAAAGTTCCATGGGGAACAGAGACCATATCCATTTTGTTTATCCATTGTACTCCCAGCACTAGAACAATACCTGACAGGCAGCAGGTATTCAATAAGCCTTATCAAAGTAATCAGCATCATTTACCTACTGAGCCCTTGTGCTTGAGGACTCTGAATATCTACACAATATCTACATGTTGCATTCAAAAACAAATACTTGCAATATTTACATGTTGCATTTGCACCCATTTCATTCTTTTTCAGTTTACTTCAGACAGATTTTATTTTACTTTAGTTCCTGAAAATCACTGGAGATTCTGAGCCAAAATATTAAAAGATACCTAGATAAGTAAATTTTTAAATGTACAATAAGCCCTTATCAGCCTTAAATTGATTCAAATGGCTTTCAGAATATTTCCACTGATATGACGATCATAATTGCCATTTCATTTTCATATATTATTTATCCATGCAATTACAAAATAAATAAAACACTATATAAGAAATTAAGTTGTAATGTGTTGCCTCTGGAGATTTCATGAATTAAAATAGTTATGTTTCTGTCAGAAGTAACTAAAAGTTTATATCCCTGAGGGATTAATAGTTTACAAGGGAGGTAACATAATCTTTGTGGGAATCTATCTTTTCTTCTGATTATAAAAGCAAAACCCATTTATAGACACTGTGGGGGAAAAAACAATTATAAAGTACATAGAGTTGGATGAAAATACTGAACTAAGAACATTACTCTGATTCAAAATCCCTTGAAACAGGAGAAATATACTATTTTAAAAGACTAAACACACATAGAGCTAGAAAACCAAAAGGCATAACGTCAAGAGGCTACAAAAGAATTCCTGCAAAGTAATAAGCATAAAGATCAGATTGGCAAAGAATTACACATCCAAAAACGCAGGTCAGGAGAAAGCTACTGCAGCAATCAAAGCAATTCCAGAGGCCAAACCAGCTCAGTGTTCACAAATTCCAAGAGCAAGAAGAGACATGGGAAGGGGGATTAATTTTAGGGCAACAGGGCTGAGCAGTGGGCCAGTCTGTCTGGGAAAGGCTCTTGGCACCAAGGTTGGAGGTAGAGGGAGAGAAACAGATCTGCATTATCCCTCAAGACCACAAGGAATGCAGCAGGAAGAACAACAAGCAGGGAGCAGCGTACTCCGGTATTGGTTCTTTTGCTAAATTCATACAAACAGCTCTGAATCGAGTCTTCTGGAGTGAGTCCTGCAGCTAGAGAAGCGAGTGCCCCCGGCAACTCAACGATTCCGCTCCCCAGAAGACAGGCTTCCTACACAAGCTGCCTAGGCACAGACCACCACCAGTCAAATAAGAAAGATATTTTTTTCAAAATTATTGGCTGCCTTATCAGTCAGAACCCAGTCAGGAAGCAAAAATCCTACCATATATTCGAACAGGGCTGGTGCATCAGAAATGGGGCGTCAGAAGGCTGTTTCTCCAAGTGTTAATTGCACGCTGGCGTCGGCTGGGAGGAAGTGCTGCTTCCAGGGTGAAGAAGCCTGGGGTGACTCTCATCAGAAAAGGAAACAAATGGCCAGAAGCAAGTCCCGTCTGTCTGCCCCAGCCTTCCCACCTCGCTCTGACAACCCCTAAAATGGCACAGACTATCAGAACCGCTACCAAGGAAAAAAGTGGTTTGAAGAGTTCCAGCTCCAGCATCACAAAGCCAAATACCAAAGAGTAGATGTAGATTTGGAGCCAAGAGACGATACTTTACTCACTGGCAAAACCACTAAGGAATACCAATAGTGTAGGGGAGGAAAAACTTTCCCCTACCCTCTTAGGTTCTTTGGCTGGGACCTTCAAATTCAACTGATGCGGTGCAGATTAACAGGAGAAAAGGCATACAGATTTAATTTGATGTTAGTATTTGAATCTTTACATGCACAGAGAGCTTCATAGAAAATAAGCAGCGACCAAAGTAACAGCTGAACTCAGGAGGAGAGGGAAGGGGGCTTGTATTCCATTTTAACAGAGGCGGATAAATTGTGGAGAAGTGACCAGACAAAGGAAAAGGGTCCTGACCTTCAACAGGTGGTAAATTGTAGGAAAGTACATATGTGGGGGAAACTGATGAAAGACGGGCTTATTTTGCTAAGGTTTGTGCACCTCCATCTCAGGTGTTGATTTTCTTTCTTCACTGATAAGTGTTTTTCTCCTTCGGGGGCAGGATAGGAGAGAGGGAACACCTTCACAAAGGGAAATTTATGTCTTGCTTTTGGGAAGATGGGGGAGAGCAAAGAGCCTTTTCTGAGCGTGCTGCCTCCTAATTGCCTTCGGCTTGAAATAATTCTGATGCCAAAGTGGCATATTTTGGGGTGACATATTCTGATCCCCTTCAATAGCAAGAAAGGCACCAAATTCACTTAGGATTTTCATCATCTTTTCAAGCCATACTAAATTTCTTCAAATTCTACTAAAATTTATCAATGCTCAGATTTTATAAAACCAAAAATATTGTTGTATTATAATAATATATTACTCAATTGTTTCATATCTGTCTTCATTTGTGATTCTGTCTTATCTATAGTGCTCAATAGTCTCTATAGTTTCAAAATTATTTGACACATAAATCTTGTCCCTCGGTCATTGAAATATTTTTGTTTCCTTATTTTAATTTCCTTATATTTATTGCAATATCATTTAATTGCATATTTCTTATATCATTTTGATTTAGAAAAACTGTTTGCTCTAAAAGTTTTTGAACTATCTTTAGTCCTTGTTTTTAATTTTTTTAATGTTTATTTTTAATTTTAAAAGTCTGGCTTGAAAAAAAATTTTTTTAAATAATAAATAAAAGTCTGGCTTGTTCAGAGAAAGACAGACAGACAGAGCACGAGTGGGGGAGAAGCAGAGAGAGAGGGAGACAGACAGAATATCAAAGCAGGCTCCAGGCTCTGAGCTGTCAGCACAGAGCCCAATGCAGGGCTCGAACCCACGAACCATGAGATCATAACCTGAGCTAAAGTCAGACACCTAACTGACTGAGCCATCCAGGCACCCCTGTTTAGTCCTTTTTAAAATGAGTCAGTAACTTGATCTTTTTGGGTTTCTTATAACCTTTTGCAAATATCAGTTCTAAATACTAAAAAGCAATGAGAGTACAATTTTAATATTTATTTCTTTTTCTACCAAAGTCCATAATTCACTCTATTTGAGAATTTTCTGCCACTGTAACTTTTCTCATGGATCTTGCATCATATCTAAATTATATCTAATTGCTTTCACAACATTTCCCTACCATTTATCTGAGAGTGGTGGCATGTTCAAATTTGATATGACTTTCTTCAAAATATGCCATTTTTATACCTGTCCAGAGATTGTCATGCTTAATCTGTGAATTGTTCCCCCCCCAAACGTGATCGTAATTGGCACAGTCAAGGCCATGTCTCCTAGTAACAGATTCTAACCATACACAATTAAAATTCAGCTAGGCACAAAGAATAGCTCTGGATATTTCAGACAGAAGTCTGGCTTATGCATCTTTTCCTTTACTAACCACGTCAGGGCCATTGCCCGAGGCTGCCCTCCTCTGTCTTTTAAACTAATGCCAAACGTCTAAAGAGTTTTCAGTTCTGCAGTTAAGTTTTAAAAATGTACTCTTTGCAACAGGTAGAAAAATCAACCTCCTTGTTTTGAGAAGTCTCTAGTTCAACATCATATACATTTTAGTTGTGCAACACAACTTTTGTCCCGGCCACAATCTGACTGAACTGATCAATATACGGTTTTTAAATTTTTGTATCGTATTTTGCCCCACTGAATTACCTATTATATCAATAATGATATATTAAATTCCCCATTCTAAATAGTGATAATTTATTTCACAATTTATTTTCCATCTTACATGGTTAGCCATTCTAGCATTAAGTTACTTCTACTGAATTTAGAAAATTTTCTTTTTTTCAGTAAACATTGTGCCACAAAAATCCCTGTTATGCATTGTTTTGAAGAACATCGCGCTAATATTCTCTATCTCTGTCAGTGCTCTGCATTTGCCTGTCTTTGCAGAATAAGATCAATTGTTTGCTATTTATTCAGCCTTTGTGTTCCAGTCTAATAATTGTCTGTGAGCCTTTTTTTTGTGCAAGTGACATTTCATGATCATAGTTAAATCTTCATTCAGGGAAGGATATTAAGTTGTAGGGATTTCTTCCAATCTGTTCAAGTTATGAATTTAACTAGAATAATTTTTTGACTCATTTTCTTTTACTTTTTTGACCAGTAATTAAATCCTCATTAAATAAGAATTTGTAATGCCTGTTTGCAAATCTTACGTGGGTCATGTTCAATGGAAATCTGTCTTCTATGTTTTCGATGTACAAAACCTTAAGCACCCTATTGCTTTGAAAACTTTCTCTTTCTTTCAACTTTTTTCTTTTTCTGAGTTACACTTTAATATTGTCAATTTCAATTTCTGTATAATCTCAACTTGTACTCATCCTCAATGATCTAGGAATGTCTGCCTCTCAAATCCCTCCCATACTATATGATACAGTGTCTGTCTCTGACACCAGCCCAATCCTTCATGGTTGCTTTTTTTTTTTTTTTTTTTTTTTTTTTGCTAGTGTACTTCCTTAAATAATTTTTTGCAATTTTATTGTGCTAAAATATACGTAACATAAAATCTACCATCTTAACCATTTTAAGGGCCACAATTCAGGGGCATTAAGTAAATGCACAGTGCTGTGCAGCCATCGACACTATCCATTTCTAGAACTTTCTGAATATCACAACCTGAAACTCTGTACTCATTAAATAAGTCTCTATTCCTCTTGCTGCCCCTGGCAACCACCATGCTACTATACGTCTCAATGAATTTGACTATTCTAGATGCCTAATATAAGTGGAATCATACAATGGTTTGTCCTTTTGAGACTGGCTTGCTTCATTTAGCACAATCCCTTCAAGGCTCATCCATGTCATAGCATGTGTCAGAATCCCCTCCTTTTTAAGGCTGAATAATATCATGTCATACCACATTCTGTTTATCCAGTCATCTCTTGATGGCTATTTGGGTTGTTTCTACCTTTTACTGCATCTCTGTTTTCAATTTTGAGGTGTTTATGCCTGGCAGTGAAGTTTCTGGCTGATATGGTAATTCTGTGCTTAACCCTTTGAAAAACCCCTGGTTGCTTTTTATACCTACATTTCCCCCACTGATTTATAGCAGTTTAAAAGGTCAAGTTCTTTCCTTCACATAGAATGTGTTTCTGAGTGTTATATGTGGGACAGAGCTATCTTTTTATGTGAATGGATATTCAATTGTCCCACACCCATTTATTGTATAGTTTGTTTCCCCCATTGTTTTGAAACTCTGGCTTTATCAAACACTAAATTTTCACATTAAACGTGGGTCTCTTTTTAAATTCCTACTCTTTCCACTGAGTCAATGTTCACAACTGTGCAGGAGCCCGCATTGTTCTTTTTCCAAAGTATTCTTCGTTTTCTCAGACGTTTTTTTCTCTCAATGAACTTTAGACTCAGGTTTGTAAAGTTTAATTAAAATTTTCTAGAGAATTGAATTGGAATTTTATTACTGATGAATAAAAAGAAGAAATTACATTTTTCTAATATTAACCTCTTGCAGAGCATGCAGGAACTTTGTATTTCCCTCCATGTATTCAGGTCATCCTTTCTATCCATTATTGAAGATCTCCTACATTCTCTTTATTTCAAATTTTGTTGCTGTTGTAAATGCAACATAAGAATTTCTATTATTAAAATCCTTTAGGAGAAGATCTATTTAGAAATAGTAATATGAGGGGGTGTCTGGGTGGCTCCGTTGATTAGGCATCCAACTCTTGATTTCAGCTGAGGTCATGATCCCAGGGGATTGAGCCCCACATCAGGCTCTGTACAGAATGTGGAACCTGCTTGAGATTCTCTTTCTCTCTCTCTCTCTCCCTCTGCCCCTCTCCCATTCATGCTCTCGAAAGAAAGAAAGAAAGAAAGAAAGAAAGAAAGAAATGAGGCTTTAATCGTTCCTGTAATTTTTAAAATTTTTTTTAAAGTTTATTTCTTTAGGGGCACCTGGGTGGTTCAGTCGGTTAAGCGTCCAACTTCAGCTCAGGTCATGATCTCACAGTTCATGGATTCGAGCCCCACGTCGGGCCCTGTGCTAACAGCTCAGAGCCTGGAGCCTGTTTCGGATTCTATGTCTCCCTCTCTCTCTGCCCCTCCCCTGCTCACGTCTGTCTCTGTCTCAAAAATAAATAAACATTTTTAAAAAATGAATAAAATAAATAAATAAATAAATAAAGTTTATTTATTTGAGAGAGAGAGTGTGTGCATAAGCAGGGAAGGGACACAGAGAGAAGGAGAGAGAGTCCTATGCAGGTTCCCCACCATCAGCACAAAGCCCGATGCAGAGCTTGAACTCACAAACCTTGAGATCATGACCTCAGCCGAAATCAAAAGTTGGATGTTGAACTGACTGAGCCACCCAGGCACCCCCATTCCTGGGTTTTTAGAAATGACTTTTTGCTATTATAATTTAAGAAAAAAATATTATTACATATAAATCCTTGACTACTTTTAAGATTTTCTTCTTAGAATCTTCAGAACAGATTCTGCATATTTCTGGATCAGAGATTAGAAACAATTTTAAGGTTCTTGAGGGCATATCCCTGATACATTACTTTCTATTGCACTAAAAATAAAATTTAAACTCTCCACTATTGTCTACACAGTCCTCCCTGATCTAGGGTTTGCGTCCCTCTCCAACATAATCTCTTGCCACTTTCTTCCTAATCTCCCTCAGGCCAACTTTATTGGCCTTCTGTTTCTAGAACACACCAAAGCTTTTGCCAAAATTTCAGTGGCCTAACACGATAAAAATTTATCTCATATTCACATGAATCTTCCACCTTGTAGCTTCAGCATCTAGAACACCTGGTCTCTAAGATGGCTGCAACGGACAGAAGGGCGAGACAAGGTACACTGGTTCTTAATTACGTTGGCCCAGTTACCGCATGTCACGTCTGCTCATAGTGCACTAACCAAAACCAGTCAGAGAACCCAGCCTGACTACAAAAAAGCTCAAAAATGTCAAAGAGGACATGGAACATTTGGTGAGCACTCTGACTCTGTCACAATGGCCACAAGTTGCCTTTTTATTGTTTCTCTGGACATCGAATATTCTTTTGTATATTTAATAACTATTAATATCATATTTTCATGAGTTGCTTGGGCATGTTCTTTCTCTAATTATCTACAGGAATTCTTGCTATTTTCTTATTTGCTTATTAGAGATATTTATATATAAAGGCTATTTTACAATTTCTTAATGATTCTATTTATCACTTATTCTAATCTTTTTTTATGTATTTGGCTTACATTTTAATGTTATGCATTTTGTTAGTATGGAAAGTGTTTATTTTAAAATAATAACCTATTTTGTATCCATTATATTTGACTAATAATCAAATCTACAATTTTCCTTTTAAAATGTTTCTGTTGCATTTAAACTTTAAAAGCCCTCTCTTAAAACAGGCAACAACCTCTTTGACCTTGGCCGCAGCAACTTCTTACTTGACATGTCTCCAGAGGCAAGGGAAACAAAAGCAAAAATGAATGATTGGAACCTCATCAAGATAAAAACTTCTGCACAGCAAAGGAAACAATCAACAAAACTAAAAAGCAGCTGGCAGAATGGAAGAAGACATTTGCAAATGACATATCAGATAAAGGGTTAGTATCCAAAATACATAAAGAACTTAATCAAACTCAACACCCAAGAAAACAAATAATCCAGTGAAGAAATAGGCAAAAGACATGAAGAGACACTTTTCCAAAGAAGACATCCAGAGGGCAAACAAACACATGAAAACATGTTCAACATCACTCATCATCAGGGAGATACAAATCAAAACTACAATGAAATACCCCCTCACACCTGTCAGAATGGCTAAAATTAACAAGTCAGGCAACAACAAATGTTGGCAAGGATGCAGAGAAAGAAGAACCCTTTTTCACTGCTGGTGGGACTGCAAACGGGTGCAGTTACTCTGGAAAACAGTATGGAGGTTCCTCAAAAATTAAAAATAGAACTACCCTATAACCCAGCAGTTACACTACTAGGTATTATCCAAAGGATACAGGAGTGCTGATTTGAAGGGACACATGCACCCCAATGTTCACAGCAGCACTATTGACAATAGCCAAAGTATGGAAAGAGTCCAAATGTCCCTCAACTGATGGGTGAATGAAGAAGATGTGGTGTGTGTATGTCTCTATCTATACCTATCTATATATATATCTCTATCTCTATCTATATATAGATAGAGATATAACAATAATACTCAGTGATGAAAAAGAATGAAATCTTGCCATTCGCAACAATGTGGATGGAACTAGAGTGTATGATGCCAAGTGAACTAAGTCATTCAAAGACAAATATCACATGATTTCACTCATATGTGGAATTTAAGACACAAAACAGATGAACATAAGGAAAGAGAAGCAAAAATAATATAAAAACAGAGAGGGAGACAAACCATAAGAGATTCTTAAATACAGAAAACAAACTGAGGGTTGTTGGCAGGTCGTGGGATAGGTGGATGGGCTGAATGGGCGAGTGGCATTAAAGAGGACAATTGCTGGAATGAGCACTGGATGCTACACGTAAGTGATGAATCACTAAATTCTGTTCCTAAAATCATTATTACACCATATATTAACTAACTTGGATTTAAATTTAAAAAATTAATTTAAAAAAATAAGAAAATAAAATCCCTCTCCTACTTAAGTACCACACAGTCACCTATATCTTCTTATTTATGGTTTGAGTTTTTACATTTACCTTTCAATAAAAAATGAAAAATAATTTATTGCTAGCACATGGAAAAACATCAATGAGGAAGTCCCCAAGAACCTCAACATGTAATCATATAATGGATCAGAACACAGGTATGCATCATTACCTATTACCTTAGAGAAGCTGGCTACTGAAACTAAAGCTTTATTTATCAAACAAGGTGATGACGGAAGCTAGAAAAAGGAGTAGCAGAGAGATGCAGTCCAAGGAGGAAACTGACACATCGGGCTATCACCAGCTACTAGAACATCCACTTCCTTTCCAGTTCTGATTCTGAGTTCTCAATGTTCACTCTAATTATGAGTTTTCTTCCGTGCTGTTTGCCTACAGAGAGAGAATATGTGGACTAAAGAACACAAACATCCAGTCTGCCTGTGTTCCAAAGGAGTGAACTGAATTCTACTTTGCACACCACTCGTTTGTTTAGAGAAAGTCAGTTCCCAGGAGCCTAATTACTTTACTTAAGCTTAGAGTTTAATTTCAGAGCCTAAGAAGCTGACTCCGAGCCTTAAACACAGCGATGACACCCAAGTGCACTTCCCTATTTGCACTCAGCTAGAAATCACTATCTTTCCCAGGCAGAACCACTCTATAGCTTGCTGAATGATTGCTTTGAAGACCAGTGCGTTTCGTGAATTCTTCGTCCTTGCATCAGGACCATACCAACGTTCTCTGTATTATTTCACTTTTGGTATGTGTGCTACCAAACTGAACGTATGGATTATACTTAAAGTCTAAATCAAGGGCCAATGGGCCCCTTGGAAAATGGGCCAAATCCACTCCATTGCCTGTATTTGTAAATAAAGCTTTATTGAAACACAGCCATGCCCATTCACTTACATAGATCTACAGCTGCTTTTACTCTGCAACGGACCTGAATAGTTGTAATGCAAAGACCATATGGCCTGCAAAACCTAAAATACTTATTATTTAGCCCTTTAAAGATTAAGTGGGCTGACCTCATCCTAGGGTAGTGGCAGAGCAATAAAATAAAAAGAACCTGATCCCCAAATGAGTTAGTATAGAGCCCAAGCCATCCTGTATGTCTCATCTTCAACCAGACATCAACCGAACATTACAGAGAAATACACTTCTACTTGTGCCCCTGGATTTTTGTGGCATTAACTCTCTGGTACCACAATGGACCATCACATAACAAATCAATTTGGAAGCAGATATATATATCAGTCAGGGTAGGCTAGACCATGCTGAACTAGTAATAACCCTTGAAATTTTGGATGCTTATAAGAAACAGGTTTATTTCCCACTCATGCTGTATGTCTGTACACTGTGAGCAAGCTGCTGGTTCTGCCCCACATCTTTTCACTGCAGAACACAAGCTGAGGGAGCCCTCATCATTTGAACCATTATTGTTGGCCTGGCAGGGGAAAGGAATACAGAAATCATGAGCTGCTTCTTAAAGCTTCCACCTCAAAGCAACAGCTGTCACTTCTGTTCACCTTCTACTGACCAAAGTAAGACATGTACTGCAGCACATCCTGTTGAGGCCCCGCCCCATCCTCCCCAGTCACTTGAGTTCACCTGGAATGACAGTGTGATCCCCAGCAAGCTGACAGCTCTCCCCCTCAAATGACTGTTTCTCTTTTTATTCTCAAGGGCTTTCACCAACACCAGAGCTTCTTCCACACATGAGGGTGGTCCAGAAATACAAGGATGTTAATGTCATCATCAAACCTTCAATGAACTGAAGGATGGGAATTGTGATATATGCCCCAGAATCCCTTTCCTTTTATGAACACAATACTTATACTATCTCTGAGTGCCCTCAACAGGATTGAATATTAGCTGCCCATAGCTTTCCCCCATTCCTGTGTCATTTCCTCACTTCCTCATTTTTGTTCCCCAAGATCACTTCACAAATATTCTATCCTACACTTAAGCCTTTCTCTCAGGGTCCACTTTTACAAGAATTTAAATAAAGATACATGGCCACATTTTTCACAGAAATTTTTTTAAAAATCTAAAATTTATATGGAACCATAAAAAGGTCCCAGATAGCCAAAGCAAAGCAATCGTGAGAAAGAACAAATCTGAAGACATTACACATCCTGATTTCAAACTATATTTCAAAGCTATAGTAATCAAAACTGCATGGTACTGTCATAAAAACACGCACTTAGACCAATGGAACAGAATAGAGAACCCAGAAATAAACCCACACATATATGGTCAACTAATACTGGACAAGGAAGCCAAGAAGACTTAGTGGGGAAAGAATAGTCTCTTCAATGAATAGTGTTAGGAAAACTGGATATCCAAATGCAAAAGAATGAAATTGGACGCCTGTCTTCACAAAACTCACAAAATTAACTGAAAATGGATTAAGGACTTAAATGTAAGACCTAAAGACACAAAACTCCTAGAAGAAAAACATAGAGACAAAGTTCCTTGACATCAGTCTTGGCGATGATTTTTGAATGACACCAAAAGCATCAGCAACAAAAGCAAATATGAACAAGTGAAACTACATTAAACTACAGAGCTTCTACCCAGCAAAAGAAACAAGCAACAAAATGAAAAGATAGTCCACACACTAGGAGAAAACATCGGCAAACTTTATATCTGATAAGGGAGTAATAGCCAAAATATATAAGGAATGCCTATACCTCAATAGCAAAAAAACCAATCTGACTAAAAAGTGGGCAGAGACCAGAACAGACATTTCAAGTACAGGAGAGGGTGCTCAGTAGCACCGACCATCAGGGAAATCTACAGCAACTCAGGAAAATCTACCTCAACACACAATGAGATATTACCTGTTAGAATGACCATTATCAAAAAGACAACATAATAAATGCCAGCAAGGATGTGGAGAAAAGGGAACCCCTTGGGTACTGTTGGTGAGGATGTAAACTGTACAGCCAGTTATGGCAAACAGTATGGAGGCTCCTCAAAAAATTAAAAATAGAACTACCATATAATTCAGCAATCCCACTTCTAGGTATAAATTTTTTTAAAAAATGAACTCACTATCTTGAAGAGATACCAGAGATACCTGGGCTCCTAAATTCATCGCAGCATTATTTACCATAGCCAAGACATGGAAACAATCTCACTATCCATCAATGGCTAAATGAACAAAGAAAATGTGGTATTTACATACAATGGAATATTCTTCAGCCATAAAAGAAAAAAAAAGGAAATCCTGCTATTTGCAACAACATGGATGGACCTTGAGGGCATTATCCTAAGTGAAATAAGTTAGACAGAGAAGACAAACACTGTTATGATCTCACTTAAGAGTGGAATCTAAAAAAGCTGACCTCACAGAAATAGTAGAATGGTGGTTGCCAGGGGCTAAGAGTGTAGGGCAAATGGTGAGAATTAGTCAAAGGGTGCAAATTTTCAGTTATAAGATGATCTAAAGTTCAGCATGATGACTATAGTTAACAATACTGTATCGTATATTTGAAAGTTGCTACAAAAGTAGAGCTTTAATGTTCTCACCATAACAAGAACATCAACAAAATGGTAATCATGTGAGCTGAAGGATGTGTTAACCAACCTTATAGTGATAAACATTTTGCAATATGTGCATGTATGAAATCATCACATCGTATACCTTCAACTTACATAATGTCATATGTCAATTGCATTGCACCAAAGCTTGAAGAAAAAAAGATTCATGGTCATGCCTAATTTCAGAAGAACAGGGAAAAACAAATTCAACAAGACTTCAGGATGAGAATAGCTCCACTGACTCCCACAGCTTTCTAGGCCTTTTTAAGTTTAGTTCCTGAGAATCAAGTACCACATGTTCCAGTCCCACTAAACTACACTTTGTCCTCTCACACATGACTTTGCTTTTCTGCATCCATGGCATTTGCCATGTTCTCTGCCTGGATTACTCTTTCCTTCCTGTTTTTAATATCTGTAACCCAGATTACTCCTTAATTAAAGACCCAACTTCAGTACTGGCTCCATACTGTTTTATCTGATCCTGCCCACTCTTCCTTACCCCACACGAAACAGGAAATAATCCTTCCCTGCTCAAAATACTAAAGAGCCTTTTACACTTCTTACTTCCTACCTTGCAATCTAATTACTGTAATGTTTTACCTACCTTAATCTAGTATAATCTTCTCAAAGATGAGATTTTTTTTTATCAATTCATCTTTATTTTTCCCATTGACTAACACAGCACTAAAACATTATAAAGGCTTCTGGCCCATAACTGATTGAACATGATTTTCGTCAATCAGAAACGTGTTCACCCCACACCTGTTAAGCTAACTAGAACACCTTTCCCTACCAGAAGCTAATGCAGAGAAAAGTTGAGTTCTGCTTGTGTATCAGATCTGTGACAGTTCATTGTAACTTCTTCTCTCATAACAAATGACTGGTTCCAAAAGAAGTAAACAATTTTATCATTTATTTTCCATCTTCCAGAATGTGTGCATATTCTTATTTTGTGCATTTGTGTTATGTGTAAATTTTATTGAAAATAGAAATGAATATCTTCACCTGTGTGTACAACTTGGGTCTCCTAATACAAGAAATGTAACAAGAAAATCTTACCTTTTTTTTTTTGGATAGAGTGTGTGCAAAGTGCACAAGCAGGGGAAGGGAGAGGGAGAAGGAGAGAGAGAATCTTAAGCAGGCTCCATGCACAGCGTGGAGCCCAATGTGGTGCTCGATCTCACAACTGTGAGATCATGACCTGAGCCAAAATCAAGAGTGGCCACTTAACCAACTGAGCACCCCAGGTGCCCTGAAAATCTTACCTTTTAACACTAACTTTCACTTAATGAATTTGAAATGCAATATAACCTGGAAGCACAATAAGTTCACCTTGAACTCCATGCCAAATTTCTTACATATTTGGGTAAGATTTGTGCTTAAAGAAATCACCTCACCTTTTAAAACAGAGGAGATGACTATCACAATGTAATACTGACCCTGGGGCAGATAAATGGCCCCTACTTTTAGGAGATTTTCCTGCATCGCACCGATGATGGGAGAGCCCCAGGCTTGGAGAAATGTATTTCTTTAACAATTATTGATTGAATTCCTGCTATGTGCCAGACCCCATGGAAAGCCCTGAGAATCTGATGGTGAGAACTAACATTCCAGTGTGTGTTGGAAAGAGAGCATGATCCTGGGCAAGTCACTAGATCTCTTTTAGTCAATATTTTTGTAGTTGTTTATAAAGAGAAGATATTAGCCAGCAGCCTCACCCTCTTGCTGAGGGACTCCAATGAGATGTCCAAGTGAGTCTTGACTTAGATATCATTGGATGTGGGTGCCCAGTAGGAGTGAGTACATGGTTGGAGATTATGATGGGTCCCCATGGATTACTGGAGTTATTTTCACAATTTCTCCTAAATCAAGGTCAGGTAACTCCCTGTAGGCCGCTCCAGGGAAGGAAGCAGCTGCCTTCAGAAACTGTGCCTGCCTGGAAAGAATCATAAACATTTCCAAAGGAGAAAACAATATAGGAAATACACAGTTGGCCCATCTTAGGACACGTTGACTTTTACAAGGCCTGGCCCTTACTGGCCATTTGGAGAAATCTGCCACGTGGAAAAGATGGAATATTTGGGGAAACGTGGTAGGGAGTTAGGGCAAGAGTAGACTCCAGGCAGGTTGTGTTGTAACTAACCTTGACTGATACCTTCATTTCAGACTTTATTGTTCCCCACATCCTTTCCCAGTCCTTTTCCAGGGGTTTAGCTTAAGAAGAGCCATGATGAAGCGAATATTTTTAAAGTGTTGGTTTTGGGGGGTTTTTTTTGTTGTTGTTGTTGTTTGTTTTTCCTAAGGGAAGTAACTAAAGAATACACATATGCTGTTCATGGGCACTATCCAAAGCCACAAAGAAGGTGTATGCACCAGAGCAGCATTTCTCAGCCTTTTCCCCCCATTTTGGCACCCTTCCCTCAAAGAGAAAAAATAAATTTAAAATTAATTGAAACTAATATATTTTAATTTTAAACTAAATTTCTCTCTAATGCGAGGACTATGATTTTATAAGTTTGGATTGAGCTTTTTGAAACACCACAAACCATAATAACCAATGTAATATCTAACTGTTTTTACTCCCCCCCAAACAAATTTTCACCCCCTCAAGCATGAGATCACCTCCGTTGAAAATGTGTACTCTAAAAGAGCAGGGAGAATTCTTTAACAGATTGACGAATCTCACGTAGGCTTCTCCCTCTCACCTTGCCAAAGGCTCGAGCTACCTCGTGTCCTGGTACCCTAATACTCCCCTGACCATGAGAAAGAGAGTACCAGGGACCCTCCCTACACACACGGCTTGTGAGAATCTCGCTGAAATACTCCCTAATCTTAAACTAGGAAAAGAATAAAATAGCAGTCAAGTCAGCCACACCAAAAGGTTTCACAAAGCAATTGAAGTTTGAATGCCAGACCCATCATTTGATATTTATTTTACACTTATTCTATGCAACTCGCTGGGGTAAGACATTCACCTAGATGTGCTGATAACAATGCCAGATTTTCATTAGCCAGTTGGAGCTAAAATGTTAGAAAGTTCTACCAGCCTTAAGTTAGAGGTGGGGAGAAGCCTCGATGGTCTTCACAAAAGAAGGCCTTTCTGTCTTCATATGCAGCCCTTCAAAATGGATCCAGCAATTCATTTCTCCAAAAGAGTTTACTTGCAACTTGAACTGAAGAAAGTCCTTAGGGAAACAAAGGTAGTGAATCTGTACACCAAATTCATCTTCATTCCAAGAAAGTCTAACAGGAAACTAATCAAAAGGTACAGGAGTTCTCATTAAACTTTAGGGGGAGACTAGGGGGAGCCTGGGCATATACTATTACATGTATTCTGTTAGAGGACCAAATGTCCCCACTGCTTACAATAATTTGTATTTTTACATAAATTATTTCTGATCTTAAATGCCATTTCTTTGTCTTCCTGACTTAGTCTCTCGGTGAAGTTTTATACTTTTGCCAAAGATCTGATACTCCAGAGAAATTAAAATCAACAGACAATTTAATGAGCCAGATTCTTATGTAACTATGGAACTCTGTAGGAGAATTCTACGGAGAAAACTAAGCTTCTTGAGGATATAATTAAAGGTAATTCCAATCCAGATGTGAGGCACAGGAAGCTCAGGACAGACATTCAGTGTCAAATCTCAAGTTGCAGGTGGGAAGGAAGGGACAAGGAGGAAACCGCAGGGAAAATAAGTAATTAAAATAATAAATATGTAATCGTATGATGTTACCAAATCCACCTTAACTTTATCAAGTCTTTATTTCATATCATGGGGCAAAACAATCCTTAATTCAAATGCAATAAAAAAAATTGGAGGAAACCCAACTGCCAAAATTATTCCACAGGGATCTCAACTTCAACATTTAGGAATGAGGCAGGCAGCATTTCATTATCACAGTCAAATGGATGTCAGATGATAGATAACATCTCCTGGTTGAGATTTCAGCTGCATTTTATTAGGAACTGGGCAGAAATATTAACTTGTACTGACTTGAGCGTTATTTAGCACCTTCAGCTAGTAGTTATTCAAAATGCCAGAGGGGAAACCATCAGGCAGCTTTTCCAAATGAGCATATTGGGATATCGTAGTTTTCTGTGTATGTGGGAAAGCTCAAAAATGCAAATGAAGAAATTCACTCAATGCGTTTATATACGGAGAAGCCATGTAGATTTATTTGCAGATTTTTTGCACATCCATTTATGATATCTAAGGAGAAATAAATGTGATTTGACTGGCTTTTAACCACTGTTGAACAATCCAGATTTGTATGAACCATTTGGGTACACTGTGCTTTGCCTCCTGGGGCACTTTGTGATAGTGCCTTAGATTTCCTAAGCAAGAAACCTTGAAATTATTTAATTTCATTGTTGGTGTTGCTTCTATAGTTCCATCAACATTATTATCCACATGGGAAAGAGAGATGGAAATTGTCAGATCAAATTCAGTTCTGTAATACATATGCTTGGAGTCATAAACAACTAGGAAAGAATAATTTATCAGACACTCCAGCTGTTGTGACAAAATACCAAGTGCAGTGAATACTTAAAACAATTTGATTAGTGTAGAAAGTCAGTCTGAATAATACTTGAATCAGGAAGTGTTTTTAAACTGAATAGTTTCTGGTCTACTTGTTTCAAATCAGCTAGACATTTTGCCAAATCTCTGCTTCACTGGGTGTTTTATGAACATACTTCTCCAGTTGGGTCTATCCAGGGTGAAGTAAGATGAAAAGACAACTAACACTTGCCAACAATTGTTAAGTTTAGGTTTCCAAGAAAAGTCCTAAACACTCTATATCCTAGATTTTCCCAAACAACTGGATTTTAAATCATTGATTTTGTTAAAGGTGATCTGTAGAGTGTATGTAACCAAATGTGATTTTAATTTCATACAACATATAACTTAAAGCACGTTTTATAAATATGAATGGGAAAATTAGTGGGGGGAAACGTTATCAGACTGATGCCCTAGTTTTTGATTTGGAAAATAGTACGTTCTTAAGCATTATGTAGACAGCTCATGAAGATGCAACCTGGTAAATGGCAGTAACTTGGATTACGGCAGTGGGTCTCAATCAGAACATCTGCCAATATTTGAGTAACAACTAGGTGGGGTTGAAGGTCCCATGGGCAACTAGTGGGTAGAGACCAGGAAGCTGCTAAACATCTGACCAAGCACAGGACAGCCCCCCACCAAAAAAAACAAAGGACTTTCCAGCCCAAAATATCAATAGCGCCAAAGGCAAGAAGCTCTGGATTCGGGGGCAAGGGGGCAAAATATATGACTGGTTAGATTTTCTTGAGTCCTAACTGCTGAGTCTCAGAACATTTATCCATATGATCAGCAGGTGGAGAGAAGGGATAAACACTCATCTTGGAGTTACACTTCTAGTCTTTGCTCTGTCAAGATAGTAAAGGCAGACTTAATGATGTAAAATATAAAAACAACAAACAAGTACAGTATTTACAGGAGCCTTGATTTCTTCATGTGTTAAGAAAAGACCTCTAAGCTTTACATTTCCCAGAAGCCTTTTAATTATGCTTCTCTATCATGCTAGATCTTGATTTCTTTTTTTTTTTTTTTTTTTTTTAGAGAGAGAGAGAGAGAGAGAGAGATCAAGCGGGGAAGAGGGACAGACAGAGTCTTAAACAGACTGCTCACTCACTGCAGAGCCCGATTCAGTATTGGACCATGACCCTGGGATCATGACCTGAGCCGAAATCAAGAGTCAGATGCTCAACCAACTGACCTACCTAGGTACCCCTAGATCTTGATTTCTTATAGAAATTTTCCATTTATAAAATTCTTTTACAGCCATCATTTCATTTGTTGAAATAACAACATAAGTATTAATTATGTTGTGATTAATAATATTTAAGTTGGATTCTTTGAAGAAAGTTGCAATCCTTTTGATGCTTGGGATTCTCTGAGAGACAAATCGCCTCTCCCCCAGTCAAGAGGTGGAGACCACATCCCATCCTCTTGAATCTGGTCTGGTCTTATGACTTGCTTTGGCCACTGGAATGTCATGACTGTGCTAGCTCTGGGTCCAGGCCTAAAGAAGCCTGGCAACTTTTACTTTTTACGCTCTTTGATTCAGGTGTAACATAAGGAAGTCCAGACAAGACTCGTGACATTAGGAGCCATACGGAAAAAGTCTTGAAGGATGAGAGGCCATTTTGAATGTTCAACGCCAGCCAAGCTCCCACTGAATGCAGCTGCATGAGTGATCCAGTCAAGAAGGACCCTAGCTAAGTAAGGCCTGCCCCAATCCCTGTCCCACAGAATGTGACAAACCATACATCATTCTTTTAAGCTATTATGTTTGGGGATTTTGTGTTTCACAGCAACAGATAACTGAAACAGAACTTTGCTGGCAACTCAGAGAAATCCTCACTTATTTTATCTCCTTTTCCAGGGCCAAAAAAATACAGAGGCATGACTGTCCTACCAGACTGTTCAGTGCCCAAAATCTTTTTTCCCCCCTAACCAGAAAGAATTTCAATTATAACCCAGTTACTAACTTCCCTCTCCAACTTATCTGCTTAGCTTCCCTGTGGAAGTTAGTGTAATGTTACTAGAGAGCTCAGGAACCCTAGAGTGCTAGGCCAGGTCTCTGTTTTCCCAACTCTATCACAAGATAAGCAGAGTTTTACCTGCTTCTAATATGTGCAAAATTCAGTCAACTCACAAAATGGCTAAACCACACCTGTGAATCCTTGTTTGTTTCCATGTAAGATACAGGTAGCTAACAGCTGGGACACTCAAATCTCCAGATTGTTCTTGGCTTGGCTAATACTGGGAAGGATAAAATCTGGAAAATATGTTATAGGATTCCAAGTACACTTTTGTCTTGATTCAGGTGGTTTTGTGTAAAAGTGTAAAACCCTTAGTACAGCTACGCAGTGAGTAGGCCTTGAAGATGACTCACCACACCATCCATGTTTCCACCATGGTCTGCCTTTTGGCTTCCTGCTTCCGTGAGAGGAAAACTTTACTAGCCAGGCTGTTGACCAGTTACCCTGTGGGCACAAAGACTGTGGGATATTCCTTCACCCCTGCTAGCCACATAGCTTTGCCCTTTCCTTCTCATTATTTTCCACTGTAAAGTTCTGGTGGGAATATGTGAATAATTAGGGAATAATTAGAACATTGGTAAAAAGAGCCATTCATCCAATAAAAAACACCTTGTCTAATTAAAAAACCTCAGAGTTAAATTAAAAGGTCCTCAGTTCAAGAAGCTCCACCCCAAACACATAAAAAGTCTGAACATTATGTTTGAACCAGCCCTACAGTACAACACCCCACACCTCACCTACCCTTGTGTCCAAAAAGCTGCATTTTCCTTTCTTGAACATTTTAACTACATTCAAACCGTATGATTCACCTTGTATTTTTATTGTAAAAGCACAACTTCAATGTTGCCAAATTGCTTTCTAAAAGAGGTATTTCAATTTACACTGCTACCATTTTTACCAAA
This sequence comes from Panthera uncia, assembly GCF_023721935.1. Taxonomy (NCBI): domain Eukaryota; kingdom Metazoa; phylum Chordata; class Mammalia; order Carnivora; family Felidae; genus Panthera; species Panthera uncia. The sequence continues at coordinate 23,352,898 of NW_026057586.1, forward strand.
ATCCTACCAAGACAGAAAATAATTATTTTAATACTTAAGACTGGTTCCAGAGGTGATAAATGATATTTGCTTGTTTTAATTAGCTTTTTTAATATAGGCATGGGCACAATATTTACCTCAGAAGAATCATATCAGAGTCAAATTATCTAGACACTGACACAGTGAGTAATTAAGACCAAAAGAAATTGAGAGCCCTAAAATTTCTATACCTTTCCATTTAATGATTCTTAAACCTTATACAATTGGAAAGTTATCCACATGAAATCATTAAAAGGAAAAAGTTATGAGGGCAAAGAGGGCTGATAAAGCCAGCATTTAATTGCTCAGTAAGTGCAGTTAAAATGTGAACAAGTCCCTCTTCGCTAAGTTCTTTGACATATGGCAGGAATCCTAAAATTGACTATTCTAGCTAGTGGGCAACTGTAATAATACCAGACAGAGATAAGGGAGCCGTGTGAGTATTTTTGGAATCCCAACTCATGAGAGCAGATGAGATTACACAAAAGATTACAGAGATGGAGCAAGCCCAGGATTAAGTCAGCACTAGCAATAACACAGTGTGAACTGTCTTTTAAAAGATGCTGAAAGACCAGAGAGAGGCTGACAAACAGAGCCAGGAGAGCATAGGACCCTCTGAGCCCCAGGGGAAGGGATCCGAGAGAAGGTTGGAGGCAGGGAAGATGGCCCAGCCTTCGCAAGCAGTGAGGGGCTTGGAGAGGAAGAGGAAGCTTTGGGACCTGGGTGTGCAGGGGCAGGTACTGACAGGGAGATGTGGGAGGTGACAGAGTAATCGGAAGGCAGGATTGGAGAATGCAGAACAACACATTACCCCATCCTCAAATAATCTACAATGACTTGGAAGCAAATCAGTGGCATGCCAGGCTCCAGGATTCATGGCGTCAAGACTTATGAAGAGGCAGAGGGGCAGAAGCTCAGTGGACACACTAGTGTTCAAGGAAGTTGGAAAGCGAGTTGGGTGCAAATGGGATGGCAGAGGATAAAGTGAGATGAAACTCCAGACCAGATGGCAGGGCTTGGGTGCTGCTCCCACTCTCCTGGTGCCAGCTTTAGCGAGGGGGCAACCTCCTCCTGCCGGAGAGAGTAGAGAGAGAACCATCTCTAAGACCACTCCTGGCTCCAAAGATCTGGGTTCTAGGACAGGAGAGCTGTGTGTAAAGAGAGCTGAAAGGGGGGTTGCCTAGGCAAACAAATACATAAGCTTGTGTCCTTTCCTTTTTTTTTTTAAGAGATACTAAAGAATAACTCAAACTACCACTTAAATTGCCCCTGTATCAACCACTATAGCTGTAGAAGTATTCCTTTCTTTCCCATCTGCACGTCTAGGGTACCAATGACAAAGATGATGCCATTGAAGAGAATTGTAAACTAACCTATGCTCTACATCAGAGGTTGCAAACTAGGGCCCATGGGCCATATCCACCTACCACCTGTTTTTTGTAAATCAAGTTTCATGGAATACAGCGACGCCCATTCATTCCATATTGTCTGTGGCTGCTTTTCTGAAACAAAGGCAAAGGTGACTGCAACCAAAACAGTATGGCCCGAAAAACCAGAATATTTACTATGTGGCCATTTTCAGGAAAAGTTTGTCAAGCCCAGCTCTAAAGACATGGTTCTTGATGCTGACTACACATTGGAATCGTGTGGAGAACTTTAAAAAGTACTGATGGCTGGGGGCACCTGGGTGGCTCAGTCAGTTGAGCATCTGACTCTTGGTTTTGGCTCAGGTCACGATCTCGTGGTTCGTGGAATTGAGCCCTGCACGGGGCTCTGAACTGAAAGTGTGGAGCCTACTTGGGATTCTCTCTCTCTCTCACTCTGCCCCTCTCCCCCCAACCCATCTCAAAATAAAAAAATTAAATTAAAAAAAATACTGATGGCTGAGTCTCTCCCCAGAGATTGTGTTCAACTGATTTGAGGAATAACCTGGGCATCAGGGTTTTTAAAAGGTGCCCCCACCCCCATGATTCCAATGTGCAGCCAGAGTTGAAAAATCATTGCTGTGGGTTCCCTGAGGCTGAACCTATCAGATCTTCGGAAGGCAACATACCCACATCACATCTTAGTTCCCCGTGGAAACCAGTTAAAAGCTACTATTAGTATTTATCTCTCTGTTTTCACCAAAAAATGATATCACAGTGTCCACTTAAAGGGCATTTCCCTCTCTTTTGAGCAACAAAAGCCAGGCATTGACTATTCTGTTTCTCAATGGCTCTGATAAAAGGACCCATTCAATAAAATCTTTCTAAACTTCAGTGTCAAGGGGAAAAAGTGACTCCAGATAAATTTGTAAACTTCCTTTTACTGAACAGCTAGAGCTATAAATACCAAAGACCTTCATGTTTTATCTTCACTGCCAGAAAGTGAATATGGTCCTTGATGGAAGGAACTAGAATCAGTCCAGGTGCCTGGAACATCTGTGTCTTTCAGTCTTTTATTGTTTTTTGTTTTAGCCTTATTTTTCATTGTTCTCTTTGTTTTATCATTGATCAATTACTCAGGTCCTTCTTTAAAAGAAGATAAAAATTAGTAAATGTAGATATATGTGTAGATATAGATATAGATATAGATATAGATATAGATATAGATATAGATATATGTGTATATATATATATATATTTACTTCATATATATATTTACTTCATATATATATTTACTTCATATATATATTTACTTCATAAATATATATTTACTTCATAAATACACATATATATTTGCTTCATAAAAATGTGGTGGCTTTAGAATATGTCTGCAAATTTTTTATACTCTTGCCATGGAGAAGTGGAATCTATGTTCTTTCCCCTTGAACCTGAGCCAACTTTAATGGCTGGTCTACTAATATGTTAATGAAGCCATGTGACTTCCAGGGCTAAGTTACAAAAGATGATGCTATTTTCATTTCATTTGCTGAAAATATGTTAGAATTCAGAGCCACCATATAAAGAAGTCCTACCACCCTCAGGCCTCCATGCTAGTTACAAACCCAAATGGCCCATGCAGAGAGACTACATGGAGAGAGAGGTGTCTGGCCACCCCCATATTCCAGTTTCCTGCATTTCCAACTTCAGCCCTGTCTGGCAACAACCAGCTGGGACACTTGAATTAGAAGGGCCTAACCATTCGCTTTTCAAATTGCTGACCCACAGAGACCATACAAGATAATAAAATAACTGTTGTTAAGCCACTATACTTTAGCATGGCATTATTAGGCTGTAATAGATAACAATAAGTATATCCACATTAACAGTAACATTTGTAATGACCTCTAATAAAGGAGCCTTCTTAGGTCCCCTTGTAACCTGATCTGTTGTCACAAAGTATTGGATGGTGAGAAAGCTTATCCATTCAGGAAAGAAGCAACACTGGATACTAAAATCATTAGTGAAAGGTTAATAGGCGACTGGAGAGTATCACCCATAGCTTATTTGTTAATGACCAAAGGGAATCTCTTCCTTCACAATGGACAGATCTGGCTTTCAACATCTTTAACAGATAACCAGTGTGGCATCACCAATGGTGGGAAAGATGGTCAGACATTCCCCTTCCTCCTGGATGGGAAACAATATGAAGTGCACAGCATCATCACCTATGAGGTACTGTCACCAAAAATGTTTAACTTGAATCTAACCTAGCCTTTAAAGGTAACCCACATTGTATAGGAATTACAGGGAAGAGAGAAACCAGATAAATAACACTATGAGGGAACCATCAGATAAATCTGGAATGTGGGACAGTTTACAAAATATCTGGCCTAAGTTCTTCATTAAAAAGAGAGAGAGAGAGAGAGAGAGAGAGAAGGAGGGACTGTTCTAGATTACCTAAGGACATAACAATCCAATGCAGTATTATCTTTATATCCTGGCTCAAAAACATCTATAAATGACACTGTGAAGACAATTGGGAATAGTTCAATATAGGCAGATTATTAGTGATATTAAGAAAACAATGTTGAGGCGTCTGGGTGGCTCAGTTGGGTAAGCATCCAACTTCGGCTCAGTTGGATGAGTTCATGATCTCGCAGTTCATGGGTTCGAGCCCCGTATCAGGCTCTGTGCTGACAGCCCAGAGCCTGGAGCCTGCTTCAGATTCTGTGTCTCCCTCTCTCTATGCCCCTCCCACACTCTCACTCTGTCTCTCTGTCTCTCAAAAATAAATAAACATTTAAAAAATGTTTAAAAATAAGAAAAAAAAGAAAACAGTGTCAGTTTGGTTATATGAGAATGACATTGTGGGTATATGTGGGAAAACACCCTCCTTTGGAGATGCGTGATAGGGGTAATGCATTATAATATCCATAATTTACTTTTAAACGGTTCCTCAACAACAACAACAACAACAACAACAACAACAAAATGAGATGGATGAAGCAAATATAGAGAAATGTTAATAATAATTATATCTGCATGGTAGATTGATGATGTTTATTGTATTCTTTCAACTTGTCTGTATGTTTGAAATTTTTCATAATAGAATGTCTCAAAGGATTAAAATCTTGTTGAGAGCCATCTTTTTGAAGCTCATCCAGCTATTCTAACTTATGTGGCTCCTGCTAGAGTTCAAGTATATACTCCCTGGACAGAAAAACAACTGAGACCCACTGGCCCAGTAGCACCTCTTCTACAGGCTAATTTGGTTGACAGGAGCAGACACGCCCCTCTTCCTCAAACTTGGTTGAGAAAAGAAAGAAAAGTGAGCATTACTATTGGGCTCAAATGACCTCATGAGGTCTCCAGGACAGGAACAGAGGAGACCCAGTACTGGGGAAAAGGGATTCGCTCAAGAGAGCTCAGATAGAGAGTATTTCCAGAATGAGTGTAGCTCCGAGGACAGATTCCCATCATCCCTCTGCCAGAAGCATGATCCTCCTTTCTCTGGCTCATTCTCCTTCTCTCCCCATCCTGTGCATTTCTGCTTCTCTCTGCCATCACAGCCTCCCTGGCTCTGACTCTGCTCAGCGGCAGCATCCACATCCAACTGGCAATCATCCTCTGCATTTCTTAGTTCTGATTCACCAGAGCAAGAACCAGATTGGCTCCGTTCATCACTGTACACCCTTTGATCAATCCAATCAGCCATGGCCAGAGAAATTGGATCAAGTGATTAAAAAAAATTTTTTTAATGGCTGCTGAGGCATCAAAGGCTTTAGATAGGTAAATTCCCTGTACAGAGTTGCAGACAGGGCAGACGATGATAGCATCTCCTAAACATCCTCTTCTCTGTCCAACAGAGATTATTCTGAGCGGCAGGGAGATTTTCACAAGGATCTAAAGAAAATATTCATGGGTTTCTACACCTCTCCACAGGATCACTGTGTCCCACGAGATCCTTATCATCCCAGCTCATTAACATAAAGCATAGAGGTCTCAGAACACAGCCTTTACCTGTCATTTTCTTCTGAATTGAACACATACCTGAAAATAGATGAAGCGAGATCAATCCTCTGCCTGGGTTTAAATTACTCAAATTAATAACGGATTTTCAATGAGATCTAGAATTACCCTTATTTACTGGTTTTATTTGCCCAGTACAAATGTATTGAGTGAATGTCTGTGGTGTTCACCACACTTTGCTAAAGGAACACAGGGACACACATAAGAGGAAGACAGAGCTTCGATACATAAGCATAAGACAGTGTCATTGGGTGAGATGATATATACACTCCAGAAAACATAAATAACAAAGTAATTTCACAACATGAGAGCTGCCATAGGTCAATATATGCTAAGTGTAAAGTGAGGTCAGGTAAGCTGGAAAATTCAGATAAAAAGCTTTCTGGAAGGAGTTTGGCCTCAAAAGACACACTTCAAGGTGGAGAGAACAACAAGTAAGATGGAAGAAATGTGTCAGGCAAGTCTGGAAAACATATAGGAGATAAATGTGATTAGAGAAGAGGATTTTATTGAAGGCAAGTGGGAGGTCATTTTGAAGAGGTAGACAGAGACCAGGTTGCAAGAGAAGGACCCTGAATGCCAAGATGGCGAGCTCCGTCTTATGAGTAAGGATTTGGAGTCCGGAAGGGACAGGATGAGATCAGTGTTTTAGGAAGTGCTGGTGTCAGGGGCGGGTTGAGAGGCCAGAGATCTTTGCAATTTACAAAGCTTCCTCACATATGAGTCATCTAATTCTCTCCTGGCAAATGGTTTCTTAGGAGGCTCTTAGAGGCTGGTGCAGGGCAACATTCAGAAGTCGACATGGACTAGAGTTAAAGCAATTTTAAAAAGTCAACTCCCGGCGCCATAATGGTCAGACAGATCAATGAAGCAGAATGGAACATCTGGAAACAGACCCAAATATTTATATTTGTATTTGCATATGAATTTAATATTTTATCAAGTGGCATTTTAAATCCATGAAGGAAAGAGAACAATTTAATAAACGGTTTTAAGACAACTGGCTAACGACTTAGGAAAAAAAAAAAAACTGGCTGAGATTCTTGCCTTACAACTTACATCACAAATTTTTTTTTGAGAGGATAAAGCTGTAGATCTCAAATTCTGGCGTATATTTCATCCCCTGGAGAGTTTGGTATAAGGGAGAGTCCCAGAGATTCTGGTTCACTGGTTCTTAGGTGAAACTGTGGTCTACGGGCCATCCTTGGACAAACACTTGTTTGAAGACTTAAATATAAAAGATGAAACTATAAGAAATCACTTAAAAACCAACAAATATTTATATAATATTTAGGAGAGATGCAGGATACCAAAAAATTGACTGAAAAAACGTAAACACCTTTATATCATATTTACATCAATAAAGAGATCTATTCCCCCTGAAAAGATGGAATAGACATACTTTTACTCTTCCTCCCGTGAGTACAGCTGAAAACTCTGGGAATTATATATAAAACAAGTATAGGAAGACTCTGAAAGACGGAGAGCTAAAGTCATCTTGGGGACCTTGGGACGTACAGTAGGCTCCCTGAGTTTCCTTTCTGCTTCCTGTATCCCAGACAAGGTGGTGGTGGAGAATGCAACAGTCCCGAAACATCCATGGGTGAAGACAAAAAGGCCAGAGCAAAAGCCTGCTCCCTCTAAGCAAAGGACCAGGAAAGGGGCAACCTACCGAGACACACACTTGTAGACACCAGCTGCTCTATTCTTGTCAAACACCACAGAAAAACCTGCACCCTTACCTCTGTCGGCAAAGGCCGGACGGAGAGCCTACACCTCCACCCCCACCTGAAGGAGGCAGGGTCCTTTCTCCCTCCTTCCTGTGTGGTGTCAGAGGAGGCCTGATGGAGGGTGAGCCTAGCTGTGATGACACAATCAGCTGTCCCTGCACAACGTCATTGGAGGACATGCAGGAAGCAGTAGCAAGGCCCCCTGCCCCTCTCAGCAAGGACATAATCAGTGGGAACCCCCACCCATGAATCAGTAACAAGGGGACTCTCGTTCTACGCACCAGCAAAGGCCAGTGGGAAGCCGGCCTTGAACCATACCTGGCGGTAATGGCACAGATCTCCTCTTCCCTGCCAGAGCCGTGTCAAAAGCAAAAGAAAAACAAAAACAAAAAAACAAAAAACACAACCTGCTGCAATAATAGATTTAAATAAGATCCAGGGTCTCATAACATAAAGTATCCAAAATATCCAGGTTTTAATGGAAAACCACACATGCTAATAAGAACTGGGCAGATCTCAACTTGAACGAGAAGAGAAGATCAACAGATACTGTTTTCAGCAAGATGGAAGAACAGGAGTTCCCTGCCCTTGCCCCTGCCCCTCCCCCCCCACAGAAACACTCATCTGACAAGCATCCAAAGACAGAAATACCTTGATGGGAGCTCCTGAGTCCAAATGAGAGTTTCCAGCACCAGGCAGAGCACAAAATCCAAGAATACTGCAATGAAAAAAGTTAAAAAGAACAGTCTGACTTTACCCACATCATCCCTCCATGAGCCAGCACTATTCAGCACCAAGAGAGACCCCCTTGGCCCACAATTTCTCCCAAGGGGCAAAAACAGCGTGATGTGGGCATCTGACTTCGCCAGCCTTTAGGGCTGCCCACAAGGCCCACCGCGGTCTCCCCTCACCCAGAACCCTGAGGGATTCAGCACAGCCTGCTGTCTAGGGGCAGCTAAGGAAAAAAGAAAAAGGGAGGGGGCTTCTAGCAACCAGTGCACAGATTCCAACAACCGATGCCACCTGCAACAAACACATTCTTCTCTAGCATGGAAGGAACATTTCCAGCCTAAATCACATGCTGGATCACAAAATAAGGCTTGACAAATTTGAAGATTATTATCATGTAAAGTATGCTTTCTAACCATGTTGGACTGAAAGTAGAAATCAAGAATATAAGGAAAATGGGAAAATTCACAAATATATGGAAATTAAACAGCTCACTATTATTATTATTATTATTATTATTATTATTATTATAGAGAAAGAGAGCATGAGCAGGGGAAAAGGGCAGAAGAAGGGAGGGAGAGAGGGAGACAGCAAGACGGAGAGGGAGACAGAGGGAGAGAATCTTAAGCAGACTCCACACTCAGCACAGAGCCTAAGGCAAGGCTCAAACACATGACCCTGGGATCATGACCTGAGCCAAAATCAAGAGATAGATGCTCAACCAACTGAGCTACCCAGATACCCCTAAACAGCACACTCTTTCTTTTTTTAATTTTTTAAAGTTTATTTTTGAGACAGAAACAGAGAGAATGAGCAGGGGAAGGGCAGAGAGAGAGGGAGAGAGAGAATCCCAAGCAGGCTCTGCACTGTCAGCACAGAGCCCGATGTGGGGCTTGAACTCACAAACCATGAGATCATGACCTGAGCCCAAACCAAGAGTCGGACATTTAACCAACTGAGCCACTCAGGCGCCCTCTTAACTCTTAAGTGAACATTGGGTCAAAGAAAAACTCAAAAGGGAATTTTTTAAATACCTCAAGGACAACTAAAACGATCACCATGGATTAGCTGGTGCGTCCTACCTCCAATGACAAGCGTCCTCATAAGAGACAGAAGAGAGCACAAGAACACAGAGGAAGAGAAGGGCATGCACAGGCAGAGGCAGGATTGGAGCAATGTGGCCACAAGCCAGGCAGTACCTGGAATCACCAGAAAGTAGAAGAGACAAGGAGAGACTCCCCCCTAGAGACTTCAAAGGGAGCATGGCCCTGACAAAAACTTAATTTCAGATTTCTGACCTCCAAAATTGTAAGGGAATTAATTTCTATGGTCTGAAGCCACCACGTTTGGGGTAATGTATTGCAGGAGCCACAGGAAACCGATACGGATGCCAACACCAAGGTGTCACAGGTGGTAGAATTATCAGACAAGGATTTTTAAAACAACCCTCATAGAGGCGCCTGGGTGGCTCAGTCGTTAAGCGTCCGACTTCAGCTCAGGTCATGATCTCACAGTCCGTGAGTTCGAGCCCCGTGTCGGGCTCTGGGCTGATGGCTCAGAGCCTGGAGCCTGCTTCCGATTCTGTGTCTCCCTCTCTCTCTGCCCCTCCCCTGTTCATGCTCTGCCTCTCTCTGTCTCAAAAATAAATAAATGTTAAAAAAAAATTTTTTTAAATAAAAAATAAAAAAAAATAAAACAACCTCATATAAATGCTTCATTGAGCAATTACAAATATGTTTGAAACAAAGGAAAAAATGAAAGGGTCTGCAAAGAAGCAGAGGTGTAAACAAGAACCAAATCGAAATTTTAGAAGTAAAAATTACAATAACCAAAATTTTAAAAATATGAAGGATGAGCTTAGCAGCACAATGAAGATGACAAAAAAATAAGTGAACTTGAAAGTAAAATGATAGAAATTACCCAACAGAGAAAAAAAATAGATGGAAAAAAAGAATGAACAGAGAGAGCCCCAGGGACCAATGGTACTATTATAAAAGATCTAACATTTGTGTCATTGGAGTACCAGAAAGAGAGGAGAAAGAGGGTGGAACTAAATACCATCAAAAACTTAAAAACAATCTCAGGGCACCTGGATGGCTCAGTGGTTGGGCATCAGATTCCTGATTTCGGCTCAGGTCATGATCTCACAGTCGTAGGATTGAGCCCAGATGCGCCAAGCATGGAGCCTGCTTGGGATTCATTCTCTCCCTCTCTCTCTGCCCCTCCCCCGTGTGTGTGTGTGTGTGTGTGTGTGTGTGTGTGTGTGTGTGTATTCACGCATGCACGCTCTCTCTCTCTCAAAAGAAATAAATAAACATTTAAAAAACTGTAAAAACAAACAGGAAAAAGTATTTCCTACATATTATAGACCAAGAGTTACGATACCTGTGCAAGGTCTATTTTAGGCTCCCTCTCCACCCACATTCTCTTCTAGGGGATCATTCCTGCCCACAGGTTCTCTTTTGCAGCCAATTCTGATGGGATAAGGGTGGCCACCCGGTCCTAGGGTAACTTATTCATAGGTTACCAGTGGCGTGTGACAAAAAAAGAAGTAGGTGACAATTATCTGCTGAACGAAACATTTTCCCTTTAAACTGGTGCTGTAAACCACAGCTTTTAAAAGTGTAAGCATCACACAGAGTTGCACGTAAGAAGAGCTCTCAGAAAAGCAGAGAAATTCAAAGACGTTTTCAATATATGCAGCTTCCAGGTCCCCCTTGAATGGTTTTCCTGGATTGATGCTACCTGTTCCCCACCTTAAGCACCAGGTTATGGTTCAGCAATCTCTCTTCACCCTCATTAAAAGCAAGAAAAACTGCTGCGTTTGGGTCTTTAAATGTTAGCAGGAATCCCCTCTCTTTCCTAGGGGAATCCACAGTTTAATTTTTAACTCCTTTTAGTTCCCAAGCAAAAGAAAGGTAGGAAGGTGCTTTGAAGAAAATAGCCCTTTCAGTCCTTCTGAAATCCTGCCAGTAGAGGGTCACCGACGGACATCGTGGAGTAAATGAGACGTTGGAAACCCTACTCTCAGGACAGGCTACATACATTGCAGGGCCCAGTACAAAATAAAAATGCAGAGTTCCTTATTCAGAAATTGAGAATTTCAAGACTGCAACAGCAGAGTGTAAAAACCAAGCAAGGGTTGCAGGCCATGAAGCTGGCCCTGCCCACACTGCACTGTTTTACCGCCATGGCCTGGGCCCCCAGCTTAGGCCCAGAGCTATACCATGGGCTCTCCTTTCCTTGGAGCTCAGACCCACATCATCCCCTACCTTCCTTCCCTCTGCTTTACAACAACGCACCCACTCAACTTTCCACCTTCTCCAGCAATCCTGGCTGCACACAAGAAAGTACCTTCCCTTTCCTGTCCCCAAAGTGTATAAACCCTTTTCATATTAGGGGTCACTCTTAATTTCTGTGCTGCAACAAATAAGGGGTAACAAAGATAACGCAAGGAATGTGTCGCTTACAAAAGTTCTCATCATCGGGATCTCCAGGCTCCGGGTCCAGATTCCCTTCTCAGATGTGTCAACTGAGATGCCACCAGTTTGTATTCCTGGAAGTGGAGTTCACAAAACATCCCCACTCTGAGCGAAGGCCATCTCGAAGGCAGTGGAAGGGGTTCAGAACAAGCGTCCCCAAAACATGCAACTTTGGCATGTGGATTATTTTGAGCTAAACGCAATCAAGGCCCAAAAGACTCAAGAAGAGCTTTTTACCTCCCGCTTAACTGCCTCTAAGAATTTAGATAGAGGGCCTGGCCCAGGAAGAGAGCTATAACTGGAGATCACTACAAAGAGTGTGGTCTAGGTGTGGTAAGCTGGGAAGTGTTCAGCAGGGTCTATCTGCTCAAATTCCTCTCTGTGTCCCGTTGTCTCTGCATAGCAAACATTTGTTTACCAAATATTCATTCTCCCCATCTTCCTGTGAGTTGTCTTCCTTCCCTTTACAGCCCTAGACCTCTTCCCCCTTCTTAGCTCAGGGTGGCATGTAAGCATCATTTGCCTATCTCTGGGCCTCTGTCTTTGTAGGGCTCCCATACGTACAAAATTAAATTTGTTTTTCTCCTATTGATCTTTCTTATGTCAATATAATTAATAGACGAGCCAAAGGAACCCAGAAGGGTAGAGGAAAAAATATTCTTCCCCTACACAGTGTTGCACAGTGATTACAGAATGGGATCCAGAGCGAGGAAAACCTGGCTATGAATACTAGTTCCACCATTTAGGACCTATCTGACTTTGGGCAAGTTACTGACTTAGCTTCCCCAAGCCTCAGTCTCCTAGTCTTTGGTGTGGGGCTAATGGCACACCGAGCTGGGAGGTACAGACCAAAGCCTGAGACTCACTTTGAGAAGGATACAGCTAAAACCACAGACCCTGGCAGAATCAACCTCTCAAAACCTCCCCACCCAGGAGTCTCAAGAATTTCCATAGTTTCTGGTGACTGAGACAAATGATGAAGAGCAATAACACATGACTTTAGGATAACCATCCTAAAGGTTGCCATCTGAAGCACCGATACAGCCTCCTATGTCAGGTGCTTGGCCAGGAGCCAGGACCAGGGTGCTCAAAGAGAGCAGTTAATACAAATTTCAGAATTGTATATAAATACTATAAAGACCTAAAGACCTATAAATACTATAGGTCTGCAGGTCCCCCATGGCACTAGGTCCTGCAACATCTGGGTGAAAACCAATATTGGGTTTCTCATGGTGACAAAGCTATTGCAAGTCCTTCCTCTTAGGACCTGGGGAGCCAGGAGTGCCAACAGGTGTTGCAGTAGCAAGAGCAAAGAGGGACTCTTGGTTTTAGAATGTCCCCATACTATTTGTTTAGCCTGTGTTCTCCACCATTGCCTGACAACCCAGAGAAGAGCAGGAGATAAAGGCTGGCTTGCTGAGAGCTCATCTGGAAAGCAATCCAAGGGGCAGGCTTGAGGGACAGAGAGAATGGAAAAGCAGAGGACATCATTGAGTTGCTCCATCTCACTAAGTCCCTCTGGGGAGGCTTATGAAATACATCTCAGAAGAGTCTGCCTGGCTAATGCATCTATCTATTGATGCTTGTCCCTGTTGGTCAGGGTTAACCACATGAGCGTTAATTCTTGCACTTATGAATTGAGCTTGTCATCCCAAGCCCCAGTGTCAGGGAAGTCTCAAGGTAGGAAGTGACGGGTAGGAGGCTCAGGCCAAAAAGAGGCTTCCTCTCAATGCATGTACACAGAGCTGATTGAAGTCTGCTTAAAACCAGTCACTACAATAGGGGCTGATGTAAGATGTGGGGCCCAAGGACTTGCAGTGTCCAAAACAATACCCATCCAGGAAGGTTTCTATGGAGATGAAAAGGGAAAGGGGAAATGGAAATTCACTTAGCCCTGAACCTAGCACATAGCAAGTGTACAAAGAATATTGGCAGTTATTGTTATAAGTGGTATTATTACTCAGATCCTTTCCCCTTCAAGTCTGAAGATATCACCCTCAGAAAAGCAGGTGTCTCTTTTTCTCTGCTGGACAGTTTATATCGTGGAGCACCTCCAGATTTCATGACATCCACGACCCTGGGCTGCTCTGAAATGACCCCCAAGACATATCCCTGCAGGGTGATCGTTCTCGTTGTTACTCCCCCACAGAAAGCCCTATTTGAAAACAACAAAAAGAGCACAAAACATATGTGCAGTTGAGGAGCTGGCTCAGAAGTATTTGGACGTTTTTTTACCCCTTTCTATCCTCTCTCAAGAAGGCAGCTATTCAAACAATGAGATCATAATTACACAAAGATTTCTCAGGTCTAAATGCAAAGTAAAATAAATAACACTCTGACTTGGGACCCAAAAGGGTATCCAGGGGAAAAATGAGAAAGCTGACCAGCCCATAAGACCAAGAAAGGCTTCCAAGATGCAGCTTGAAAACCACAGGAGGCATAGTGATCATTCCTGACACTGCTACTCTGATGTGAAGGACTCATGTAAGGCATTTGATTTGAATTCAAAGTCAATAAAAACTTTAAGCACAAAAAAGAGCTCCAATCCTAGCCAGATAATTTATCCTCAAAACCCTTGGAATGCTCAGCCTTTTCATTGCTCATACGCTTTCCCCAGAGCAACCCCCTTACTTTTTCCCTGTGGCATGTAAAACAGCAATTAATAGGAGCATATGAGGAATGGAGTGTTCTAGTTAATTGAATTTTCTAGTTAAAGAGAGGCTAGCTCTAACAACCCATTCCATCCCGCAATGTTTCTGAAACATCTGAGTCCACTTTCATACATTACACAAAGTGGATTCTAGAGGACAGAATGGAATCTTTGTTTTAGGATTTGGTTTTATCTAGATTTTAGTCCTTCTCCGTTCTGGACACTTAAGAGAAGTGGTGTGGTATGTAGAGGTGGGGCTGTTTGAGGCAAAATTAAATTCAAATCCCCAGCCTGTCACTTACTAGTTAAGTGATATGACCCAACTTATTAACCTCTCTCAGCCTCCCTTTTTTGATCATTTGTGAAATGGGGGTAATAATACCTCCATCACACAGGTTCCTTGTGTCTGATACCTGTGAGACACTCAGTAAATGACAGCATCATGATTTTCCTCAGGGCTCATTGCTTGGGGTTACAGAAGAAGATAAAGAAGTTTGGGGAGATGTTGTTGAATCCGTTTTGATGCCAAGAGGCCCTCTAGGAGTTTCTTTACAAACAAAACAAAACAGAAACAAAAAAAGTTCTTTGATATCTGCCTATTTTTCTTACCTGCCTCTTTCTAAAAAAAAAAAAAAGAGAGAGAGAGAGAGAGAGAGAGAGAGAGAGAGAGAGAGAGAGAGAACAGAGAAAAACATACTCTTCTTAACGGGTCTCGCAAATTCATGAATCCATATGTCTTAAGCGTCTATCAGCTTACACTCTGTCTACTACACTTTATCTGTAAAGGAACAGAACATCTCCTGCAGTTGTAGTGCCAGAAGGCAGATTCCAGTCCATCGTCGCTTATGAGACACCACAAGGCCCTACCTGCTCAAACATACCATCCCCAAAACCTGTCACATGACTTAAATTTCTCCTGTCAAAGTTATCCCTTTGGGTTAAGGCTCTACGGAAGGTTCCATTGGTTGCCAAAGAGAAAAAATCTCTTCTTTCAAGAGATTTGCTCAAGAATTAGTTTGCCAAATTGACTAGTATTCAGAAGTCCTGGCTGCCTGGTGTCAGCCTACATTTTGGCTGACATTTTGGCCTACATTTTGTCTAAGGTACCCTCATTTATAGCCATGGCTTGGATCACCAACCTCAACTCCAGCCCAAGTCGTTCCTCCAAACATCACATCCAGACATTCGATAGCTTAACATCTTCAGTCAGATGTCTTAAAAGTACTTCATGATAATCAGGCCCACACTACTTCCACACCTATCCTGCTCCAAGATTCCCTATCTTAGTGACTGGCACCACTGACCACCCAATTAATTAAGCCAGAGACCTAAGATACATACTTTATTAATACCTCTCTTTCATTCCAAAGCACTAAGTTCTGTTGATTTTACCTTCTAAGGATCTCTTGAATCCATCCACCACTCTGAATCTCCACTCTCACTCCTTAATCCAACCCAATATCATGTTCTGCCTAAATATGCACTGTCTAAATGATATCCCCTACAGTCTGCTCTCCACTGGAGTCAAACCTCGTTCTTGCAAGAAATTGGATTGGGGCACATGGGTGGCTCAGTTGGTTAAGCGTCCAACTCTTGATTTTGGCTCAGGCCATGATCTCATGGTTTGTGAGATTCAGCCCATCAGGCTCTGTGCTGACAGCATGGAGCCTGCTTAGGATTCTCTCTCTCCTTCTCTCTCTGCCTCCGCCCCCCTCAAAGAAATTAGATTAATCCACATCTTTTCTCAATTCAGGTCATTCTATGGCTTCCCACTGTTGCTAAGATAAAGTACAAAATCCTCAACATGGCACATTAAGCCCTACAAGATGGGGATTCCACCTGCCTCCCCAGCCATATATCTCACTACTCTTCCCCTCCTTTCCCTGGGCCACTCTTGCCATCTTCCAGTTTCACACACACACCCTCCTACTTCAAGGCTGTTGTCATTGTTTGAAATGCTTTCTTCAATCCCATTCCTCTTTGTATAGCTAATTCCTAATCAAGCCCCCAATTTTAGCTCAAACAGTACTTCTTTAGAAAGTCTCCCATGAGCCCCAAAGATGATCAGGGATTCAGTGAGGGAGGTAGGGTACACGACCATTGGAGGATATATATTAGAATTGACTGGAGAATTTTTCAAAATATATTTTCAAAATATATGTGCCTCCTGACTCTGCCCTAAGCTTTCATTCCCTCTCTCTCTCTCTCTCTCTGTCTCTCTCTCTCTCTCTCTCTCTCTCACACACACACACACACACGCACACACATGTGTACCACCTCTATTACCAGATTCTTATTTGATGCTTAAATATGCCCCAGTTAAGACACCATTGATTTGTATTATTATTAGCCATTATTATGAGTAGGAGTGCGTCATGAGCCTCACGAGCATGGGAGTGGAAAAAATTGAGAACTGCTCTTTTGCAAAAATTGAGATGGCCTGCAAGATGCCTTCCCACTACAGCTCTGTAATTCTCTGAGGTGCAAAGTAATATTCTAGGACCCAGTCAGTGCTCCCCTGCAAGTATAGGGCATCAACACACGGTAGAGCTGGAATGCCAGATAAATGACAGGATACCAGTTAAATCTGAATTTCAGATAAACAACAAATAGTTTTTTAGTGTTGGTATGTCCCATACAAAATTTAGGACATCCTTATACTAGAAAGTTTTTTGATATTTATCTCAAATTCAGATTTAGCTAGTATCCTATATTTTTATTTGCTACATCTGACAATGCTACATGGGGCAAATCTTTGATAAGTGGGAGATAGGTGGTGCTTAAATTCTTCTCCTTTCCCGAGGACTGTCCTGAGACCCGGTAGTTCATGCAGCATGATGTGTCCCATGAGATCAAGCAACCAGCAGCCCAGGACAGCAAGCAGTGGCCAACATGCACACATCAGCTCTCTTCCTTTCCTGACTTACCGCCCTTCTCCCTAATCTTGCTTCCCTAGCGGCAAACCCATAAGCACCTTTGGCTTCTATGTAAGCTTTAGTCTTAGGTTCTGCTTCCTGGGAAACCCTGTCCGTTGAGAGACAATGGAAAAATAAACTGTGGTTTCTTCATAGGATGGAATCCTATATAAAGCTTCATGTATATAAACTAGATTTACACGTATTAACATGGATGGATTTTGAAATCGATGTTAAGTAAAAATAGCAAATTGCCAAAGGACACGTGCGGTATTTTACTATTAATATCCTTTGTAACATCTAGAATACTTATTTATGGAATATATAAAACGTAGTAAAATACAAAATTATGGATGAGAACAAAACAAACAAACTTGAGGATGTTGGTTATCCCTGGTGAGGGAAAGAGGTAGAAGGGACAAGGATGCTGCGTGTAGAAAGATTTTACGATTTTATCTTAAAAGTTCCGAAAAAGATTTAAAAACAAGAAAGACTGCAAGATTTTGTCCCTTAAAAAAATCTTTTGGAAGCAAATGCTGCAAACTGTGACTATCTGTGAAGTGTAAATGATGGGTCTATGTATATGCTTCCCTGTATTTTTCCGTCTAGTCGACATTTCCTAATCCTTAAAAACCTTATTACATTTAAAATCAGCTGCTTCTAGCTTAACAAAGGACAAAGCAAATAGAAATTGATTTCAGCAACACTACAGAAGACAAAAGAAACGGTAAGACACCAGAGTTAAATTGCCCAGAGAGAACGTGGCATCTCTCTTTTCATCTCTCACCCAGCATCCACGCCTCTCCAGCGTAAGACATTGCAATAGGCATTTTGGAAGAGATGATTATATGTAAAAACAGCCTAGTACCAAAAAGTTGAAAATCCAGGTCCTATTTACAAAGAATTGTTATTCTAAATATTTATTTGTAAGTCTGTTGGTCAGAATTGAAGCCTCAAGGAAGATTTCCCTGCAGAGAAAAAAAAAAAAAAATTGCTATCAACTGTGGTTAAATTCTTAAGTTAGCCCTCAAAAGGCCTATTTGTTCCATAATATGAAATTATTGAGTTCCAGGGGTGGAAGAGATCTTAACGTAATTGAAATTCTGCACATTTGCAATGAAAAATAGTCGAAAACAACAAGTTTCGAAACTGGTAATGAAACAGCACAGAAAAACAATAGAGTTGAATAAGAAATAGCTTTTTTCATTATCTTGAATGCTGAAGTTTGAGGACAAGAAGAACTAATTAAAAACAGGTTGGAAAGCAAGGGAAACTTGCAGAAACAGGGAGGGGGGAGTTGGGGGCATTCCAAGGACTTTCAAGGTTGATGCCACTGGCTTTCTTGTCATTTATACTTTCTACGTTCACTTTAAACAACGAGCTGTTACTTCCCTTGATATCAAGTGATTATTGATGATCTTCTACACATTTTTCTACCGTAATTAGGAATCTGTGATTCAATTAATTGAGACCAGAAGAGACAGTGTGTGTGTGTGCGTGCACGTACAGGTGTCTCTGTGTGTGTGTGTGTGTGTGTGTGTGTGTCTTAAAAAGATTGCTGTAGGGGGTCTTAGCTAAATTCTGAGTGAAGAAGGGAAGGAAAAAGAATCAGCTGAAATGTATCAGGTTTGGCACAATCCTCCTAAGGGAGAAACAAATAAGAAACGAATGTAGATCATACATGCCCTGCACTAGCCACCAGGTACGTGACTGGCCAGAGACAGGATAGCTATGGTCCGAACAGAAACCAAGTACAAAATAAACACATGTTCCTCAAAAACTACACAGAATTACCACACGATCCAGCAATTCCTCCTCTAGGCACATATACTCTAAAAAGCAGGATCTCGAAAAGGTATTTATAGCAGCATTATTTAAAAACGCCAAAAGGTAGGAGCAACACAAGTATCCACTCATGGATAAACAGAATGTGGTCTACACACACAACAAAGTATTATTCAGCCTTAAAAAGTAAGGAAATTTTAACCCATGCTACAACATGGATGAAACTTAAGGACATTACGCTATGTGAAATAAGCCAGTCACGAAGAGACAAATACTGTATGATTTCACTTACATGTGGTATCTATCGCAGTCAAACTCGTAGAGACTGAAAATAGAATGGGGGCTGCCAAAGGCTAGGGGAGAGGGGAATGAGGAGCTATTGTTCAATGGGTCTAGAGTTTCAGTTTTGCAAGATGAGAAGACTTCTGGAGATGGATAGAGGTAGCGGTTGCCCAACAGCGTGAAGGTATTTAACACTACTGTAGTATACACTTAAGAATGGTTGAGAGGGTTAATTTTATGTCATATGTATTTTACAAAAATTAAACATAAAGAAATAAGTACATAATAAAAATCAAATAAATACACCACAGTGTTGGGGAGATGCTGGTGGGGCAAATGGAGTGGCCTTGAGGAAGATGCAAAAAAGACTGAGAGCCGTAATAGTGTCAGGTGTCTGCAGGGCAATCACCACTTCTACTAACACAGCACCTGGTGCTTTTTCTTCTTGACACTTATCACCACTGCAATCAGGTATTTGCATGGCAATGTTGTGAAGTCTCTTTCCTCTCAATCCCGAGGTCAATGAAGGTAGGAGCTACATCTGCTGTGCCCACCACTCCACCTCCCAGGCCATCATATGGACGGACACACCATGAGACTTGGCAATACTGGTAGAATGGATGAGTTTGCGGCCACAGAAGTAACCATCCCTTAAAAGTCCAATTACAGTAAAAGAAAGAAATGTCAAGAAATAGAATGCAATGGAAAAATAAATGCTACAAATGATAAGACACCTGAATGCCAAGGTAAGCAATGTCACTGTGCCTTTGGAAGTTTGCACGGAGAAGGAGGAAGCTGACTTGAGTCCTGATCCTGTCCCTGCTCCACTTTGTGACACCCAGCTGGGCTGTGGACTCTTCACTGCTATTCCATGCTGAATATGACCCACTCGCCAATAATTAAATACAGATCATTGTACTTGCAAGGTCCTCTGATTTTATTTGCAAAGTTCCTCTTTTGTCCTGTGGGTCTGTGATTAAATAGGAGAAAACTAATGTGATTAATAGGACCTTAAAGTTCTGATTCCGCAAATCCCAATTTCTCTGAGCTGTACCTACTCCCTCTATAAAACTGGCATGGTTCTAACATTAAACTTTTTGGCACCCAGGTCTGATGAATTGCTAATAAAGTAAATAAAGCTCTTTATAAATTATATATAAATATATATATATATATAGTGAATATATATATAGTGAAAATAACACCTTGAATTTATACAACAGCTTCAAAAAGGGTGCTTCATTCACCCACCAAAAGAGAGAGAGGGAAATAAAAACTCTCTTTGGGTAACAAATGGATAAATACTAGTAGTATTATCTTTGACTACAGAATGAAAACAAGAAGCAAAGAAAGGTCAGGCAACTTGCCCAAGGTCACTCTGGAAGTCAGTGATGGAGTTGAGAATAGAACCCGGGTTGCCAGGCTCCTGGCCCAATACATTTCTCTCCAGGCAATAAATTACAAGACTGGTTAGGTTTCTAGATTCTCCAGATGTTGCCATTCCCTCAATGTCCTTGTGCCGCCACCCAATGCTTTCACATTTTTTATGGAGTTAGATGAAAGTCTCCCTCCTCCTGACAGCTTTATTACCCCAAGAAACCATTATCTCCCTCTAACTCAGAAAGTTATATGCAATTGTTGGTGCAGTAACCAAACAGGAGTCAGAGACATTTCTATGATTGATGCACCCTTCAGTGGAAAACAGCTGAAAATATTACTGCTTTGATATTCCCATTTTTTTTTCAGGCCTAAAGGTTAATCAGTTGACAATGTTATACAGAGAGGTTTTTTTTTTTAAAGTCCAACAGCAAAGAGTCTGCGTAAGTTGGAGAATGCTTCCTGGGCTAGGAAGAGTTGTTAATCCCCAGAAGAGAAGTTTGAATAAAGTGGGGAAATGCAAGCATTGTTAAATTCACAGGAAGGGTTGCTGGTCCTTCATGCAAATGCAGGGGTCAGAATATAAAGAGCACCAAGCAGAAGTAAAATCGAGCTTAAGAACAATCACCAGTCCAAAGAGAAGAAAAGAAAACTTATGAAAAATACAGGAAAAGAAAAGATAAATTAAGGAAAAGGAAAAAAAGAAGAGAAATATAAAAAGAAAGAGTAAAAGAAAAGAACGAAGCATGTATTAGTAATAACTAATAGTTATAAATACTTACAGCTTCTTAAAGGCTCTCATATATATCTATTCGTGTATTGCTCAAAATTCATCAGCCCAATCTGATGAATGAGGCTCGAATGCCAACGATCAGAAAGTTAGGAAATAGAAGACAAACACAGACACAGACTCAAATACCGGACCCAAGGAGGCTTGTGTTAGGTCTTATAAGGGGGAATTAAGCCTAGACTCTAGTTGTGGCCCCAGGGACTATGTGGAAACCCTCAGCTATGTACCATAATGTAAAGAACCCCAAGAACCTTCACTCCACACCCTGCATAAATTTTACCTTCTCCAAGAAAAAAGGGTAAGAGAAGGATGGCAAGGAGGCCCACTTCTTCAGAAATGAAAAAAAATAAAATAGAATTTTAAGTGGTTTGCTTTTAGAAAGAACATCACATGAAAAGATACTGTGGCACAAAAGAATGTCCAGTATTAGAGAATGTGATCAGCCTGAGTGAACCATTTGGCAAAAGATGTAAAAGAGAAGATGATGTTAGTTAAATGGTTGAGTAATGGGTCCTGGAGGGCCTTATAAACCACACTAAGGGACATAAAGTTTATCCTATTGGCAATGGGGAGACATCAAAGCTTTAAAGATAAGAGGAAGCATTGCAAATGACATGATCACATTTGTTTTGGAGAAAAATAACCCTGACTGCAATGTGGCAGAAGAGAAGAATGTCTGTGAAACCAGACATAGGGTGAGATTCAAGCATAGAAGTATGATCTAGAAGAAAAAAGAGGGCCACCTGGGTGTCTCAGTTGGTTAAGCTTCCAACTCTTGATTTTGGCTCAGGTCATGATCTCATGGTTCATGAGTTTGAGCCCCACGTCGGGCTCTGGGCTGACAGTGCAGAGCCTGCTTGGGATTCTCTCTCTCTCTCTCTTTCTCTCTCTCTCTTTCTCTCTCTCTCGCTCTCTCTCTCTCTCACTGCCCCTCCTCTCTTTCTCTCTCTTTCTCCCTCTCTCTCTCTCTCTCAAAATAAAGAAATAAATTTTAAAAATATATGTTTAAAGAAGAGAAAGGACATGGTCTAGAGATATTTCAGAAGTATAGTCAATAGATGGAGCCCAGGGAGGAAAGAAGTCAAAAATGAGTGTGGGAAAGCTGGCTTCTATAAGCAGGTAAAGTATAATAGCATCGACCGAGACTGAGATGATACAAATGTTTATTTAGGGCATTTTGAATTTGACATGTCTTTGGACCTAGGTGTATGTGTCAGCTAAGCTGATGGGAAAGATGGCTCTGAAGCCCAAGAGAAAGTTAGTACTGATAAGAGAAATTTGGGAATTGTCAGTATATAGGTGATCGTAGAAGTTGTGGCAGGAGCAGCAAACATCAGTATCCAGCCTATATCTAATTCTTTGAAAATTCAGCCTTCAAAAGGACCTTAGGTCACATAACAAGGAAAGTGAAAATGCTGACTAGATAACTGGCTTTCATAGCCACACCATACCAAGGGTATAGCAACCTTACCAGTGATTTCCAACCAACTGGCTGCTGGACTCACCAATACCTATTTTCAACTGCTACTCACTCTCTACTCTCCCTCCTGCATGTTTACAGAGAGACACTTTACTTGACATGCTTCTCAGGCTCTGGATACTCCTCCTCTTTTTCCCCAAATGCCAGCTATGCTTTCTTCCAGCTGTGGAATCTCCAAAGAATGATAATCCATTGAACGCCCCCCATTATCACAAGACCCTAGAAATCTGCACGTATGTACTCTTCCGGGGCAGCAATGACCTGTCTTGGACAGCATGAACCAAGAGAAGAAAAATCTCAATAGCCAAAAGGTGGAAACAACCCAAATGTCCACAAACAAATGAATGGATAAACAAAAGGTGTTATATCCATGCAATGGGACATAACCCAGCCTTAAAAAGAAAGGAAATTGTAACACATGCTACAAAATGAGGACATTATAAATACTACATTTAAGGACATTAATCTAAGTCAAATAAACCAGTTATAAAAGACAAATACTGTATGATTTCACTTATACAAGGTACCTAGAGTAGTCAAACTGATAGAGACCGCAAACAGAATGGTGGTTGCCAGTAGCTGACAGAGGGAAATGGGGAGCTGGCATTTAATGGGTACAGAGTTTCTGTTTAGGAAAATGAGGGAAAGTGCTGGAGATGGATGGTGGTGGTGGTTATACAACAGTGTGAAGGTACTTAATGCCACCGAATTAGCTGTATACATAAAAGTGGTTAAAATGGTAAGTTTTAGGGGCACCTGGGTGGCTCAGTCGGTTAAGCATCCGACTTCAGCTCAGGTCATGATCTCGCGGTTTGTGAGTGCAAGCCCCGCGTCGAGCTCTGTGCTGACAGCTCTGAGCCAGGAGCCTGTTTCAGATTCTGTGTATCCCTCTCTCTCTCTGACCCTCCCCCGTTCATGCTCTGTCTCTCTCTGTCTCAAAACTAAATAAACATAAAAAAAAAATTTTTTTTTAAAAAAAGAAAAAAAATGGTAAGTTTTATGTTATGTATATTTTATCATAATAAAAAAAATGTGCCAACCAAAAAAAAAAAAAAAAAAGATATCCAATGTAAGAATAGTTGATGGTTTTATGGTCACAACATGGAATACAAGAGAGCAGTGAAAAAGAACGGATACCAAATACAAAGACGTAAATGGATCTCACATACACAACGTGAAACACAAAGTGCCAGATACAAAAGTGTACGATCTACACAATTTCATTTACGAGAAGGCCAAGAACAGGCAAAACAGACCCGCGGTGATAGAAGTCAGAACAGAGTTGCCCTGGAAGAGGTGTGCTGAACGGAGGAGGTCAAGAGAGAACCCTCTGAGTGTCGAGATGTCCCCTATCAGGACATGAGCGGTGGTTCCCTAGGTGTATACATAGGTAAATTCATCAGGCTCAACACCTAAGATTTATGCACTTTGCTCCATGTAAGTTGTGTCTCAAGATTTCAAAAATTTTGAAAGAATACTCTCAGTAAAAATTGTTTAAATGTTTCCAGGTGCTGGGGCACCTGGGTGGCTCAGTGTGTTAAACATCTGACTCTGGCTTAGGTCATGATCTCGCAGTTCGTGAGCTCCAGCCCCGCTTCTGTTGAGCTCGAGCCCCACTCAGGGCCCTGCAGTCTCTCTCCCTCTCTCTCTGCTCCTCGCTCACTCGTGCTCTCTCTCAATTAATTAATTAATTAAATTTTTAAAAACATGTTTCCAGGTGTTCTTGACAGATAGCTGAAAGCAGCTATAGCATGTGAATCAAAGTTCTGATAGAAAAGGGAAAGAAAGCAAGAATTTGGGGGGAGAAACAGGCACTACGAGGGATGTGCCCCTTAGGTTTTGGAGGGAAGGGTGCAAACATCGCCATCATGGTGGTTATGTGGAGAGGTAGGGAGAAAGCACCGAAAAGGAGATCAGGGAGTTACCATTTCACTTCAAGGTTCAGTTCAATAAAATCCAGTTGATAAATAACTATTGAGGGGCACCTGGCTGGCTCTGCCGGTGGAGCGTGCAACTCTTAATCTCTGGGTTGTGGGTTCGAGCCCCACGTTGGGTGTAGAGGTTACTGAAAAATAAAATTTTTAAAAATAAATAGAGAAAGAACTTCGTGCCAAACACCATGCAAAGTTCTAGGGCAGTATCGCAAAGTGGGCCAGCCACAAGGGAATTGTGTCAGTTGTTTGTTTAAAGTGAAGATTCTTGAGCCCCACCCCAGATCTACTGACTCAGAAACTCAGGGGATTGGGCCCCAGGAATCTCTTTTCCACAGTCACCCCAGGTGACTCTACAAAGGCGAATAACTGAATAATATATACTTTGTTCTGCACTAACCTCTCTGCCCTCAGGAGGGGGGCGGGGTATGGAAATGAGATATAATTTCGGTATAATGTGGCAACTACAATGATTAAAATACACAGAGACTGCTAAGGGAGCTTGCAAGGAATGCCTGAGGGTGGAAGTAAGAGTAGGTCAAATCAGGTGAGCTAATACCTGTATGGAATCGAAAAGGCAGTGGAAAAATTAGCCGAACCAATTGGGGGGTGAAGAAGGCAGAAAGGTAACTGATTTGCCAAGGGTGGTTTCCAGAAAGTAGGATCAGCATCACCTAGGAACATGTTAAAAATGCAAATTCTCAAACCCCATCCAGACCCAGACCCACTGAGTCAGAATTTCTGAGGGTGGACTCAGCAATCCGTGTTTTTAAGCCCTCAGAGGACTCTGATGCCCACTGAAGTTGGACCTGGGTTCTGAAGTTGGAACCAGAACTGGCTGGCAGGAGCTTTGGAGCCAGGCCGCCTGGGTTCAAATGCAGGTTCTGGGGCTTGCTTGCTGGGTGACCTGAAGTGGATGGCTTCATCTCTGTGGGCCTGGGTTTCTTTACCTCTGTAATAATAGCACTTCACTCATACCGTGACATACAAAGTGCCCAACATGTAACAAGTGCTTAGCAGAAGTGGAAGCGTGGGCGGAGGGACCCACGGGGCCAGTGGCAGGGCGGTTTCACAGGAAGCTGGGATCCCAGCCTCAGGCACGAAGCAGGGCGTGACAAGAGGTCAGCAGAGGACAGATGACGGCATTTCATGTTGAAAAAAGAAGACAGTGGGAACTTACACTTCCAAAAAGATGGACTGCATGTACTTTTTCCCATTCCTCCCACTAAGAACAACCAAACCCCCTGGGTAGGATACGTAAGACTCTGAAAAGTAGAGAAAAAAAAAAAAGGCAGACCGGGAAGAGAACTCAAACCCTGAGGAATGACACAGTGATGAGTTCACTGGATTTTTTTTTTCTTTCAGCCTCGCATATCCCATACTTGGGGCTGGTGTACCTGGCAACTCAGATATACCAAAAGGTGCAAACAAAAAAAGCCCCAGCAAACGCAAGCTCTCTCAGCCAAAGGGCCAGGAAAGGGGCAGCCTGGAAAGACAACTCCTAGACAACAGCTGCTCTACTCCGGCCAAACACCACGGAAAACACCAGGGCCTGTACCCACCCGTGCCAGCAAAGGCTGAGTAAGGACGTCAGATTCCATCCCAGCCAGGCTGTAATGAGACGCCCCGGGTCCCCCATCAGGGAGCCGTTCAGAGAGGCTGGGACTACACTGCCCATCAGGAAACAATGAAACCCTCTCCATGATGTCCCTGAAGGCCATGTGGGGGCCAGAACACCCACCTTCTACTGCCAGGGCACCCCACCCCAACTGCAGGATGTCAGTATTGGATGTGTGATATTGTACTCTTAATTTTGCAAGAGTTGCAGTCGGGGAAAACTTGGTAAAAGTTACAGGGGCTCTCATAGTGTCTTTTTAAAACTGCATGTACATCTACAATGATCTCAAGATTTAATTATTTCATTTAAAAACAGAAAAAACTGAAACCATGTGGCTGTGGAGAGCTATGGATTTTTTTTTTAGTTTATTTATTTTGAGAGAGAGAGAGAATGAATGAATGAATGAATGAATGAATGAGAGAGGGGCAGAGAGCGAGGGAAAGAGAATCCCAAGCAGGCCCCACACCATTAGCACAGAGCCTTATGTGGGGCTCAAACTCATGAACAGTGAGATTAAAAGTCAGACGCTTAACAGACTGAGCCACCCGGTCACCCCAGAGCAAGGGATTTTAAGCTAAAATTGACAGATTAGATTTGTACCATAATCAACCTTTTCTGAGTGTGGTTTCCACAAAGGACTCAGATCATGACAGCCTCCAAACATCACTGCAATTAACCTGAAGGGAGCCTTTGGCACACACACTAGACTGTCTGCTCTGGAGAAGGACTCTTCCGTGGGGCATCGTCAGAGCCTCATGGCTCGTGTCCCAAAGAGGAACAGAAGGACAGTTGGAAGTTTCTGGGTCCCTGGGGTGACGAGCCTAACGCCTGTGGGAAGTCTTGAGGGAAATGTCCAGGGCAGTGAAGGAGGACATGACTTACAGAGAAGTAAGATCATGATTTGGGAAGCTCTTGTTTCTGACAAATATGCGTGTGAACCAACTCTATCAGCTCCAGTAAGATCTGGCAGTCTGCAAGGGTAAGCCCAAATCAGTATGATCGGTGACCAGAGGAGGCTGGGGGACACTTTTTCAACAAAAGCGGTTTTTGAAAATAAAAACCGTAAGACGCTTCCTGTGCAATCAATGTGTTTCCACTTGTACAGCTCTGACTCCATCATTTCAAGCCCTGCACCCCAGTGGGATGGAGCGACCCTGGCCAGTGACGTGGGGTGCGAGAGAAGAGAGCAGCTTGGTGATCAGTAAACACTTGTGGAACCCTGAATATAAACAACGGACTTGATGGGGAGTATTGATGGGAAGTCAGAGAGCGCTTGGGCTCAAAGGAGAGGCAGCACATGACAGACTGGAGAAGTCAAGGTGGGCTTCTAGGAAGAGGTGGGGTTTGTGCAGAGTCCTGAGAGAGATCAACACATGGGTCCTTAGAGAGAGAGAAAGGGACGTGGGGTGGAACAGGCATTCTCTATTAGGCAAGGTGTTTAAAACACAGTGCCTTTGTGAAAGTGGGGCTCTTCAGCTCAGTTAGCAAAAATGTGAAGCTAATAATGATAGAGTTGCCAAATGAATCTCTGAGGTGATTTGCTTTGTGCAAAAAATAATAATAAAATTAGTAAATCAATTTAAAAAACTGCTCAAGGTCACAGACTGGGCTCTGGAAATACAGATGGCTCAGCACAAATCCACACTCAGTCCTGGCCCTGAAGGAGCTCACATTCCTCAATGGAGAGACACGAATACACTGGCACAATGAAAAAGGGGGTTCCTCCTGTGGGGGAGGAAATGCCAACATTCTTGTATAGAGTCTAGAACAATGTGATTATGTCTTTATCCCTTGTTTTAAAATTGAAGTTTTGTTATTACTCAGGTATCGCGAGGCTAGCAGATCAGGAGAGAAATGCCACTGAAGAGATAGCTTGTTACTCACCATTTCCAAGATGAGGGGGCATCACAGGCAGAGATCACTCAGGAGGCCTAGGGAGCAGGAGGCAAATGGGGGAAAGAGCCTTTGTTGTGGTTTCCACAGGAAGGATTAGTCGAGGCAGGGTAAACTGGTTTAGGTTTGGCTAGTTCCAGTCACTTCAGCAGGCTCCAGGGTGGGCTAGGTGCCTAGGGCAGAGGAATGACCCCACAGAGTTTAGGAACTGATAAAGGGAAGTGAGGGAGGAGGTCCTGGGCTGTGGATTGCTTGGTTTACGTATGAAAGGTGTTCTGAAAGTGAGTTGTTTGCTAGCTCTAGAAATGGACTAGCTGAGGCAAAGGCAGGGGCAGGGGCTGGGGAGGGGTGGGGGGGTAGTCCTTCCCTGGGCTAGCCAGGGCTCAGAGGTCAAAGTGTCAAAAGCACAGAATATAAAAAGATGCGATTAATACATGCACTAAATATTTACTGGGCCTCTTCCACGTGCCCAGCACTGCCACTGGGCTTGTGAATTCTCAGAAAACTTGTAAGCATGACCTTCATCTGCCCTGGGAGAGTTAGCTCTGCCTTAAGAGGTGGTCCATAGAAACTCACAGAGGAATTAACAACCCAGGAACTAGTAATTCAAAAAATGTAACAATATGAATGCTCCAAATCAGTGTTCCTCAAACCTGAATAATGTTTGGATTCCTTTAAAAAAAAAAAAAAGATTCTTCCCAGATCCCCAGTGTTGACTTAAATTATGTTTTATTATAATATTAGTTAAATCTATACAAACATGAGAGTGGTTGTAAACTTCTTATGCTTACAGCTCTGACAATAAAATCAAAACAAATTTTAAAATTCAATATAAATTTGGGGCGCCTGGGTGGCACAGTCAGTTAAGCCTTCGGCTCTTGATTTTGGTTCAGGTCATGATGTCATGGTTCGTGAGTTTCAGGCCTGCATCGGGCTCTGTGCTGACAGCACAGAGATTCTCTCTCCCTCTGCCCCGTCTTTCTCTCTCTCTCTCTCTCTCTCAAAAATAAATAAATAAAAACTTTTTAAAACTAAATTAAATTAAATACAAATAAAAAGACAAAACCAAAGAAATTTTAAAATAGCTTTAGTTTAATGTGATACTTGATGTTTTTCTTAAACTTGATTGCTACTACGGGACATAATAGTGGAAAACTATGCTTGAGCATTTCCTATTTTACTTGTTACCAACATGAATCTTCTGATTCTGAAAATGACGACTCGTCACTTGAATCAGGGTCATTGGGTCCTCTGCCATCATACTGTTGTTCATTTTAATTACCGCACTTTTAACCACTGATGCACTACTTTGATAGAAGAGTCAACAAAAAAATGCAGAACTGGGGAAAAGATCTCCATTGGCCTGTTTTCAAATCTGCTCATTGGTAGTGAAGTGTTACACATAGATGTCATGGGGAATGCATCCACAAAACGGGCTGCTTACAAAGCCAGCGTGGTGCCGCCTGCTGCTGTTCAAGTTCTTGTACGGCTAAGTGCCCTCCAATCATCTCATTTCCTTCCCCTCTTTTCTGTTCAAGCTCCTTCAAAACCATTGCTTATGTGGTTTGCCTGGACATCAATTGGCTTTCACATGGCACCACCAAGGCACTGAAATCATAAAATGAAACTCAAACAGGTGCACCCAGATGATGTCTTAAGCTTATACTATTTTAAATCTTAGCATCGAAATTAAAACATTTTAGGGGAAACTGGCTAGATAGTCAGAAAAACATATGACTCTTGATCTTGGGTGGTGGCTTTGAGCCCCACGTTGGGTGTAGAGATTACTTAAAAAAAAATAAACTTAAAAAAAAGAAATGAAAACATTTTGTAAAATCTGAGGATACCTCCCCAAAGATAAATCTGGGGGTCTCTAGAGGTCCAGGGACCCCAGTTCAAGGAAGGGAGCACAGTTTGGATGGCAGAGGGAGATGCAGAAAGCTACTAAGGTCACGGAAGGTTTGGGACAATGACATAGTTGGAACTGGATGGAAAGATGGGGAAAGGACTTAGGAAACAGACGGGAAGACTGAACCTCCAAGTAGTAGCTACGGTGTCCATGAATCAACATCACCTGATGTCCTCTCCTCTAGTTATCCTGACCCACCTGTCTTCCTTCAGTCGCTGTAACAGACAGAACTGTTGCTTTTGAGGTCTCTTCTGGCATTGTTTCTCTGGATGCAATTCTCAACACCTTGTCTTGTTTGAAGCCTAGCTCCTTCTCTTTTATTTGGTCTTTATCCAAACTATTAGTCTGTCAGAAAGGTCTTCACTAATCCCCTAATCTTAATATGGTTCCTCATGTTATTCTTCCAAAGAACCCACTCTTTTCCTTTGAGGTTTGTATTAGTTTCCTATTGCTGCTGCAATGAAATAACACAAACTTGGTGATTAAACAATACAAGTGTATCCTCCTATAGTTCCAAAGGTCAGAAGTCCTAAAATCAAGGTGTCAGCAAAGCTGCATTCCTTGTGGAGGCTTCAGAGGGGAGTCTGTGTCTTTCCCTGTTCTGGTTTCCAGAGGGTGCCTGCATTCCTTGGCTCACAGCTCCTTCCAGTTTCAAAGCCCATAACATAGCATCCTCCATTCTATCTCTGTGCCCACCATCACGTTACTTTCTCTGACTCTGACCCTCCTGCCTCCCTTTTATAAAGACCCTCATGATGACATTGGGCCTTCCCAGACAATCCAGGAAAATCTCCCCATCTCAAGAGCCTTAGCTAACCACATTTGCAAAGTTCCTTTTGTCATGTAAGGTAACATATTCACAGGTTCTGGGGATTAGGATGTAGACATCTCTTGGGGCCATTATTATTCCATAACAAAGGCTCTTCCTACAACTCAACTGGTTTCCTCTTTATTGCCTACCTCACACATCAGACTGTAGGTCCCATGGGTGAAAGAACTATGACTGTATTATGGTGTTGAGGGCATAGGAAATGGTCATTATATATTTAATAAATGAGATATCAATAAAGGAATGGCAGGTATATGAAGACGGAGAGCGTGGCTGAGATATCTTCTAAGGAAGGTGGACGTGGCCATTCTGTCTGCTCCAGATTTCACTAAAAAATGGTAGGAAGCAAACCAACCTTGCTCAAGACACCTTGCTCTCACTGCTCTAGAGTGTGTCAAACCTAGAGAAGGTCTCTAACTGGCCAGGGGGTTCCAGTGTCCACCCCATTATGGACCGATCCGCATGGCCAAGAAAATAAGGTGAGGTGATAATCAGCACCATTACAGCCACCAAGATGCAATTGGCAACGGGCATTTCCAGAAAAAGGCAATGGTGATGCTGCTGCCAGATGGGGGACAGGAATGTTGGACAGACAGATAGAACAAATTTCTTGCCCAACAATATCCCAGCACTTATTCCCAATAAAAGCTTACCACTAAATCATCTTGTGCCTTTTAACCTTCTTTCTTTCCTTCTGTATGCACCTCCCTCTCTAATGGTTTGTCCTTTAGCTAATCTTTCTATACCTTCTATTTTTCCCTCTTTCCTCCAAAATACATGGCTGATATATAAAACTGAACTATAACATTTATTACATCTATGTAAACGTGTTATACCTACAAACTAAAGTTTTGTATCCCCGCTCTTATTTTGAAAGCAAATGAGTTGGAACATTCTACACTCAAGAGTGCAGTAAAGAGAGCCCCTGGTTAGAAGCTTGAGGTCTTGCTCTCTGGCACTAATTCTCGAGCTAGATGTATGACTCAAACAAAGTCACTTGCCCAGACTTGGCTTTAAATTTCTTTGTGTAAAATGAAAAAATGGGTCTAAATGATCTCTAAGATTGTGAACATCTCTGAAATTCTATTACGCAAAGGTAAAGGGCAACTAACATAAAAGGAAGGATGTTCATAACCAGGAAGGTGGGTTGCATATAATCTGAATGTGTTATTTTGTTTCTAGCAATCATTGCCCTTTGATATTAATAGCAACAATAACAGTAGCTTACATTTATTGAATGATTCCCTTGTCCTAGGCACTATTCTAAGTAGTTCACATGTGTCAACTCACTTAATCCCCAGCTGGGGACAACTGAAGCAAAATCGACAGAAAGATGTTCTGCCCCTGAATTATAGCTCCCTGAAAATAGTCTCCCCATGACAGTGGATCCACAAATCAGGAAAAATATAGCTATTTACTGAGCTGTCCCTACTGCTGTATTTGCACCCATTTTACTTAACCCTCACAAGAACCCACAAGATAAACATTAATGTACTTCTCCCTTCGGCTGACAAACAGTAACTCTTTAAAAAGAGATGTTCTGGCTCAAATTAATGATAGGAGAGGATCCTTAACTCACCTCCTCCCATGAACACACTGAATCTACAGCTGCATATGGAATAACATCCTCTAGGAAAAAAAGCCTAAAAACTGGCCGAGTGATTCCTATGCATCAGATGATTGAGATAAAGTCTATATCTCAATAAGTGGGTAGGAGAAACCAGGACACAGTCTTGCCATAAGCCTCATGCCCAGTGCAGTGACCTGCAGTCCGGAGTGGACACAAAACCCAGAACTTCTCCTTGAGGAGTGAAGGATTTGAACCCCACATTGTGCATCCCCAACTTTCCAGAACTGCACCTGGGAGATGAGCCTGCAAAACAGCCAGGTTTGAAATGTAATAGTGCTTACATCCAAGATCCACAAGACTATAGCGATCTAAGAAAAGGCTCCTAAATGGCTCATGCACTCAGACTCCACTACCCCAAAGCCCAGGATGGAAGTGGTCAATCAAAGGGAATCAGACTTTGTGTGGGAGGGGCTCATTTGCTTGACTTGGAGCATCAGCCTGAGGGACAGGCATAGGAGATAAAAGGAGATGTGATAGATTAAGGATGACCACCAATGATTTGCTGCTTCCCCATCAAGAAGTGGGAACTATTTCCCTTTCTCTTGAATCTGGACTGACCCCATGACTTACTCTAACCAATCAAAGGTGATCAAAGTTACACGGGGACAGTTCTAGACTAAGGCCTTGCACTGGTGGCTTCTCGTTTTGCATTCTGGGAAACCAGCAGCCATCCTATAAGGAAGTCCAAGCTATCCTGCTGGAGATAAGGATCACATGGAGAGGTCTGGGAGGATGAGACACTACAGAGAGAGAAAAAGAGAAAGAAACTGAACCACATAGAGGAGTATTCTAGCCAACCATCAGCACCCAGGCTCCAGACATGTAAAAGAGGCCTTCTTCTCCCCGCTCCCTTGTTTTACCTTTTGACCCTCTTCACCCATTTCTCCAAACCCCAACCCCTGTCTTATGACAACCACTAACCTGTTCTCTGTATTCCACTTACAATTGCATCAAAAATAATAACACATCTAGGAATACATTTAGGCAAGGAAGTGAAAAAACTGTATCTTGAAAACTACAGGACATTAATGAAAGAAATTGAAGAAGACACAAATAAATGGAAATACGTTCTGTGCCACGGATCAGAATAATCAAGATCATTAAAATGTCCATACTACCCAAAGCAATCTACAGATTCAGTACAGTGCTTGACAAAACTCCAAAGGCATTTTTCAAATACATAAATAATTCTAAAATCTGTATGGAACCACAAAAAACTCTGAATAGCCAAAGCAATTTTTCTTTTTAAGTTTTTTTATTTATTTTGAGAGAGAGCGTGTGTATGTGCACATGAGCCAGGGAGTGGCAGAGAGAGAGAATCCCAAGCAGGCTCTGCACTGTCAGCACAGAGCCTGACAAGGGTCTCAAACTCACAAACCATGAGATTGTGACCTGAGCTGAAACTAAGAGTCAGATACTTAACTAAATGAGCCAACAAGGCATCCCAAATATGGTCACATCTTTTTTTTAAGTTTATTTTGAATAGCCAAAGCAATCTTGAGACAAAAGAACAAAGCTGGAAGTGTCACAGTTCTCCATTTCAAGGTATATTGCAAAGTTATAGTAATTAAAACCATATGGTTTTGGCATAAAAACAGATACATGGATCAATAGAATAGAATATAGAGCCCAGAAATGAACCCATGCATATACAGCCAATTAATTTATGACAAAGGAGCCAAGAATATACAATGGGGCAAGGAAAATCTCTTCAATAAATGGTGTTGGGAAAACTGGACAGCCACATGCAAAAGAATAAAACTTGGCCACTATCTTACACAATACAGAAATCAACTTGCAATGGATCCAAGACAAGAACATAAGACCTGAAACCACAAAACTCCTAGAAGAGAACATACATGGTAATTTCCTTGATATAGGTTTTAGGGGTGATTTTTCAAATCTGACACCAGAAGCAAAAGCAACAAAAGCCAAAATAAGTAAGTGGGACTACATCATACTGAAAAGCTCCTGCAGAGCAAAGGAACCCATCAACAAAATGAAGAGGCAACCTGCTGAATGAGAGAGGCCTTCTTACATCATCCAGCCAGCTAACCCACCACCTGGATGCAGCCACACAAAACACCCCAAAGGAGACAAGCGGAAGAACTTCTAGTCAACCCTAAACTCATGAGAAATAATAAGTCACTGTCGCTTTAAGGCAAAAAGTTTTGGGGTGGGCTGTTATACAGAATTATTTATGTGAGGGGCACCTGGGTGGCTCAGTTGGTTAAGCATCTGACTCTTGATTTCAGCTCAGGTAATGATCTCAGTTCGTGAGTTCGAGCCCCACATTAGACTCTGCACTCATAGTTCAGAGCCTGCTCAGCATTCTCTCTCTCTCTCTCTTCTTCTCCCACTTGTACTCTCTCTCTCTCAAAATAAATAAATAAACTTAAAGAAAAGAATTATTTTTCTGAAACAGAGACAACAAACTCTTCCTCATCTCTTCTCAGTTACACGGGTGCTTTTCACCCAGTGAAAGCAGTAAATGTCGGTTACTTGATGTAAGTTATGGGATATCACATATCTCTTATAATACAGAAGGATAGCTGTTCTCCCACAGAGTACAAGAGAGTTTAGCCTGGAGTCGAATGGCACCAATGCTAGGTCTTGCCTGCTCATGCAAACCAGACAGCAGCAAAGATGAATGGGTAGCTTTGGTCATCTCAACCATCAAAGCAAATGGACACATGATCACTTTGGCCATTAATCAGAATCCATCACAAAGAGAAGAAACTGCTGGTCTGTCTTGTCTCAGCCACCAATTATCTTCATCATCCCTATGTTCCATAAGGACCTCAGGGGACTGGCATCCTTGGGCTCACCATACTGCAGGTGGCAGGCATTGATGCTACAGTCACCCACACACAGCAAAAGTCACATGATTCAAGGTCCACCTTGGTACTTCTGCCTTGTGGAATTGTCCTGAGTACCTCAAACCCCTGGATTTAGCTCTTTGGTCTGTTCTGATCTGCCTTTGATGTGTTTTCCTGATTTCTAGATTTTTGCAGCCCGTTCCAGTCCCATCTATCTGGTGTTTCAGGTTTAACCAGAATATTCAGGCCTCTGGTTCGGATGCGCCTCAGGGATGATTCTTTGTTCAGGGTTACAATACCCACGTCCCTGCACTGGTCAACTATCCAATAAACATACTCTGACCAACTACTAAATGCACTAATGATAAAAGCATTAGATCTGACTTCTGTCCAGACACCAAGAGCTTCCAAATTAAAAATAAGTCCTGTATTCTATCTCTCCCAAAAGAGTATGGGGTTCCACTTAATAAATACTTTGGTAAATAGAAAGTGATATCCCATACAGAGACATCCAATCTGCAGTGAATCAGAAAACCATAAAATACACTTGACATTAAAATTATTCTGCATCGAAGTCAATCATTTTTTGCGAATTCATGAGACCCTTCAGGATCTAACAGATCCTCTGGAATATCATTATGAATATCAGTTATCATTCTGCTTACAAAGCAGAGAAATGCCAATTAGCAGAGATTTCCTATTGACAAGAACACCAGCTAAGCCAGCTCTCACTTGTGGTGGGGAGGGAGGGGGGAGAGGGAAGAAAGACATTAGCAAAACAGAGAAAATAAGCAGAAATTACAAAGTCGGAGAGAAAAGCATACATTTTTCACCAATGCAAACTTTAAAATTTCCAGTGCCCAATCTTGGAACAAGGCAGAGATAAAGATTGGTTGGCATTTCCATTAAGTGTTGTGTCCTTACCAGACCCTTCTTTCAGATTCGAACTAGGGTGGAGCCGGGGGAGGGCTCCCTTACTTTCTTCTTGGGGAACAAAGGCTTCTGGTTGTTTGGAAAAGATGAAATCTTTCTCACATCCTAAAAGGATCTGGGGAAGGTAATTATTGAAAGGAGATTTACACTTCAATGTTAGAAATAAAGAAGCCACTCCAAAGAGGGGTTTACAGATTACAATACGACCAGAACCATCGCAGGGAGTTGTTAATGGCACCCAGCTGAGTTCTGGAAATATGTTTCAGAGAAATGTCCAAAAACCAGAATGAAGAATTTGTCTTCCCACAGAATTATTT
Source organism: Panthera uncia (assembly GCF_023721935.1). Lineage (NCBI taxonomy): Eukaryota > Metazoa > Chordata > Mammalia > Carnivora > Felidae > Panthera > Panthera uncia. The sequence goes on from NW_026057586.1 coordinate 23,389,408, forward strand.
GAGGCCTCTAATTTCTTGAGAAAGGAATTCCTGGCTCAAGAATTTGCAAGGCTGCAGTAATTAAACTAACAAATTATAAGTACATTTATCTGGATAAAAGATATTCATCACCCAGAGGGTGTGACTGCCACATCCCACATGCTCGGCGTCCGTAATTCTCCCATCAGGCACCTATTTGCTCTGCACTGTGGGAAAAGTTTGCTTAGAAAGGAAGGATTTCACCTGCAACGCCCCTCACTCAGGTCCTCTGAATGACAAACCCTGAATGACAGCTACATAGAAGGCTTCAGGATGCAGGGGACAAGGGAGGGAGGGAGGGAGAGCCTATCCATTTTAATGCCTGCAGCAGCAGGAAATTAAATCTCCGCTATGCAAAGCTCTGTGGCCAGCATAAGATATGAGAAGAAATATCTAAGTGTGGTTATAAACGAGAAAGGTCAAAGACTTATTTTTCTTCTTCACCTTTATGCAATTTATTGGGAAACTGGCATATCATTACTCAAAAAGATAGAAATGAGACTGTTACAGTTGCTTTTACTTTGCTGGCCGAGTCAAACTTTGCATTTCAGAGCAGTTCCTCATGGCAGGGGTGAGGGCATTTATGCTGCCAGGTTTACCCAGGGGTGGGAATAAAAATGATTAAGTCTGGTCACCCTGTCTACATCCCTGGTTAATGATTTGCATGCTATTTAACGATGTCCACAGTGTCACCAGCAAACTCAATGGGCTCACTCACTAGTCCATCATCCCAATCACTAAAAAAATATTAAATAAGAGCTTCTGCTTAAGGTATTCTTTGAACTGACCCAGAGTATTGAAAAGTGCCTTTATAGGTGCAAACTTTGTCGTTGGCTCCCTGACTGATGGCGGGGTGTTCTGGGGCCTGATCTTTTTGAAAATAAGAATGGGGAACAGAACCCAATGCTCAGAATTGTAATGAACAGCATTTCCTTACTCACTCCTGGGTTAGCTGTTAATCTTAACCCTGGACTTCGACTAAGATGTCTAGTTCTTCCACCTTAACTCTCCTGCCCTGTTATTGTAGCCATTCCCTACCACTGCCACACCCAAGTGCTCACAAGCACATAGATACCTTCAGTTGGTTGGTTGGTGTTATGGGCTGAATTGTGCCCTCCCAAAATTCATATGCTAACGTCCTAGTCCCTAGTACCTCAGAATGTGATTGTATTTTTTTTTAATTTTTGATGTTTATTTATTTTTGAGAGAGAGAGAGAGAGAGACAGTATGAGCAGGAGAGGGGCAGAGAGAGAGGGAGACAGAATCCGAAGCCGGCTCCAGGCTGTGAGCTCTCAGCACAGAGCCCCACGCGGGGCTCGAACTCACGAACCATGAGATCATGACCTGAGCCGAAATCGGAACTTAACCAGCTGAGCCACCCAGGTGCCCCAGAATGTGATTGTATTTGTAAATAAGGTCTTTAGAAAGGCAAAAGGAAGTCACTAGGGTAGGCCTGAATCCAATCTGAATGGGCACAGACAAGCACGAGAAAGGCCATGTGAAGATACCAGCACAAGGCAGCCATCTACAAGCCAAGAGGAGAGGCCTTAGAAGAAACCAACCCTGCCAATCCCTTGACCTTGGACTTCTCAGCCTCTAGAACTGTGAGAAAATAAATATCTTCTGTTTAAGTCATCCAGTCTGTGGTAATTCGTTATGGAAGCTTGAGTAAAGTAATACGGTTGGTTCAACCTTCAACATGCCTGGGTGAGCTTATCTTCCACTGAATATAAACTAAGTGAGAAGGTCATTCCTGTCTCCTGACTGTGAGGGCAGGCAGACTAAATTAAAATGGACCAGAGAGGACCAGTACTGGGGTGACATTCCAAGATGTTGAAGGAAACTGGATCGTAAAGCTTCTTCTGTACCTTCTCCTTTAGCACCTGCTGGGCTGCTGGAGGGGTTACTCGGGGAGTCAGCAGAACTGAGAGATGTGACCTGATTGGATCCCTGAAGTGAGAACCTGAAACCATACACAAGAGCAAAAGGACTAAGGAAAGAATTCCAACTGATTTTGTTAATTGGTTGTTTTAAAAAACTTACAGTACTCATCAGTATACACAGTAACACGGTTATAAAAACATTCTAATGAAAGTTTAGGCTAAATTAATCAATGTATAGTGTGTAGAACTAGGGAGGTAAACCCAAATGTCCATCGACAGATGAGTGGATAAAGAAGACATGGGAAATATATACAATGGAGCATTACTCAACAATCAAAACGAATGAAATCTTGCCATTTGCAACTACGTGGATGGAACTAGAGGGTATTATGCTAAGCAAAATTAGTCAGTCAGAGAAAGACAAATGTCATATGACTTCACTCATATGTGGAATTTAAGATACCAAACAGATGAACTTGGGGAAGAAAAGCAAAAATAATATAAAAATAAAGAGCGGGGACAAAACCTAGGAGAGTCTTAAATACAAGAGAACAAACTGAGGGTTGCTGGAGGGGTTGCGGGAAAGGGATGGGCTAAATGGGTGATGGGCATTGAGGAAGGCACTTGTTGGGATGAGCACTGGGTGTTATACATAGGGGATGAATCACTGGAATCTACTCCTGAAATCATTATTACACTATATGCTAACTAACTTGGATGTAAATTTAAAAATAAATAAATTTAAATTTAAATTAAAAAAAAAAGATGTTGGGAGGTGAAGCAGAGGCGTATGCCTCAAAAATATTTTGCTCAGCACAGTTCCAGGGGCCTCATTTGACTCAGATCATGAAAAGCTAATGAATAATAAGGATGGCCAAGAGTTTGGAAAACATGCTATACGAGAAGCCATTTTCAGAAATGGGTGTTTGGCCTGAAAGTGGGATGTTTCAAAGGGTACAAGACAGCTGCCTTTACCACTTGAAAAGGCGATCTTGTCTTTGTAGGATTAGATTAATTTGTATGACACTCCAGGGGAAAAACCAAGACAAAAAGGTAGATATTACTTAGAGGGACTTCAAGAAGTTTTAACAGTGATGTCCAGTAATCCTGAGATGGAGTTAGTTTTAAGTGTGAGAGGACTTCCGTCCAAATTGAAAGGTAATTTTAAGTTAAAACTCAAACATTCGGTAAGGAAATATTAATCAAGCATCTACCACATGCAGAGTTCCGGGCTGACAAAAATGAAGGGCTTCCGTGGGTTTTGTCTGCCCACCCCCCCCCCCCACATTTTGCAGGGAGAATTGCTTCTCCATATTTCCACTGGTCACACTGAGGTTGTCAGATACCAGTGCCCCAGCTCAAGACTACATACAGTCACAATGAGGGCATGTGACCCCGGCTCACTCAATCACAGCATCTCACACCCACAGCAAAAGCGAATGGTCGAGAATGAATAATCCAAGTCAGTCCAATCAGGCCCTTCTCTGAATTTGTGATAGATGTGAAGAGACATGTAGGGGTAGGTGCAGGTGTCTCAAGTTCAAATTCACTGACAATTTGTACACAGGGAGTGGTGTGATGAAAGCAGAGCGGGAAGAGGATACAAGTGTGCAGTACGAACCCGGAAGCAGGGTTAGGAAGGGAAGGAGCGCCCAGTCCAAGGACATGATTCTGAAGCCTCTGAGGGTGGTAATGCAGGCCTGAGCTAGAGGCCTCTGCACAGGACAAAAGCGGAGTTGACCGGAACTCTATTCTCACGAGGCCTTTTAAAGACGCATGGCTTGTAGACACGTGCACACACACACACACACACACACACCCCAAAGGACATACAAGGGGAATTTCATTTTAGCTCCTTCCACCCAAGAACAGATTAATTTTGCTCATTCTGTTGCTGAAGCCGTCATCCTACGGCAGGGTACAGCTTGCCATCAACTGACAGACTCCCAAATACATGAACATTTTTAATCAGGAAAGGTCGATAAAGCATATTGGCCCCATTATTATGGATTACATGTTCCTTTTCTTTTATTTTTAAAATTCCTTTATTTTGAGACAGAGAACAAGTGGGAGAGGGGCAGAGAGAGTGGGGGACAGAGGATCTGAAGCAGGCTCTAAGCTGGCTGATAGCAGAGAGCCCAACGCAGGGCTCAAACTCATGAACTGTGAGACCATCACCTGAGGTGAAGTCAAATGCTTAACCGGCTGAGCCACCCAGGCGCCCTGAGTATTCCTTTTCTGAGCAAAAACCCAATAGCCTTCCCTGGGACTGTGGGGCGGGGCGGGGGGGGGGGGGGCAGTGGGACTTAAATGTCACTTTGGAATCACCATCTGAGAATGACATACAAATAACTACCGTCAGCCAAAATCCAGAGAAAACATTACTTGGATATCACTCCAGGGCTTGGGAACTGATTCAGAAAGAACTCCTGCATTCAACCATTCAACAAGAAAGCATTCGCTGGAGGTTTATAGTGAGTTACACTAAAATACTATGAAACACTTACAGAGTAGAATACAGCTTCCAAAACCTATTCATATATTTCACCTGATTTTACCCTCTCAATAATACATTCAGGGAGGCAGGGGAGCCTGGGTGGCTCAGCTGGTTGCACATCCGACTTCGGCTCAGGTCATGGTCTCACAGTCTGTGAGTTCGAGCCCCACATCGGGCTCCGTGCTGACAGCTCAGAGCCTGGGGCCTGCTTCGGATTCTGTGTCTCCCTCTCTCTCTGTCCCTCCCCCACCCGGCCCCCACTCACACTCAGTGTCTTCTATCTCTCAAAAATAAATAACCATTTTTAAAAAATACATTCAGGGAGGCAGAGCTGATATTATTACTTCAGGGCTTAGGTGGAGGAGACATGAGGCTCTGAGAAGCAAAAGGACTTACCCAAAGACTTTCAGTAGGTAGTGTTGAACCCAGGCCTGGAATCTTTTGACTCCAAGTCCAGACAACTTGACTTTGCAACTTGACATGGCATGTAGGTAGGGAGGTCAGGGCTCACTCCTGGCGCCCCCTGCAGGGTTGGGACGCCTCCTTTATGCACAGAGAATGGAAAGGTAATGGTGGACCACACAAAGTCAAGTTCTAGCTCTGCCACAAACCAGCTGTAGGACCTGAGCAAGTTGTTTCCTAAGAGTTGACAGCAAGTAGAGTACATAATAGCCCAAGAGTAAAGAACTGGGAGCAGAGCCCAGGAAGCTCTACACTGCAAATCTACTGGAGGAGCAGGGACTGGTGGGACGAGGGCTTCCTGGAGAACCACAGCCATGTTCACCCTAAAAGCACCAGGGAGCCCCATTCGTAATAATTTATCCTGAAGACAGAGCCGGGGTACTGAGGGAAGGGTTAGAGGGAAGTGCTGATTTAAAGTCTCTGAGCTGTTCTCCAAGCCAAGCTCAGCATCTACCAAGTCATGCCTGAGTCAAAGGAGAAGATTTTTTAAAAATGTTTATGTATTTATTTTGAGACAGAGAGAGCACATGCAGGGGAGCAAGAGAGAGAGAGGGAGAAAGAATCCCAAGCAGGCTCCACACTGTCAGCACAGAGCCCGCTACAGGGCTCGAGCTCACAAACTGTGAGATCGTGACCCGAGCTGAAATCAAGAGTCGGACACTTAACTGACTGAGCCACCCAGGCGCCCCTAAGGAGAAGATATTAAATAATAACAAGGAAGAAGAGGAAGGGGAAGAGGTAGCTTGAGTAAAAACCAGAACTATTTCCTCAAATCTGTCACAGTGAGTATGGCACGTGACATTTGACAAGCCAGTCACCCCCCTTTTTCTCACTGTAAAATGGGATATCTACACTAGCACACCTGGGATTGCTGTAGAATTAAATGCAAGGATTCATTATGCACTTGGCAAAACGTCTAGCACATGATTCTTTTGCTGTTCCTAACGTGGCTTCACTGCTTTGGTATCTGGTGACAAAGTGCAGTACAAGCGGTCCCTTTTTGGGGTTTCTGGCAGGTAGTTCTAGGTTTGGCCCAGTCAGTATCCCCTTTTCTAATTACAGGACCTCTCTTTCCTGTGGGAAACCCATTCTGGTGGTTGGACGTGACCAGCACAACCACCTTTAGCCACAGGGAAGGCATATAACCAGATGTGGTCAGTCACAGCTTCCCATTCCCCGGGCCACAGTGAGGGGTTCTGGAATGGCAGGTGACCACAGACAAGCCAATCCAATCCCTTCCAAGGGACCTGATATGTGAATTCCAGGAGAAAGAGAGAGAAGGTCTTTCTTCCTCTGGGGCTTGGGACGGCTCCAAGAGAAAAGATTTGTGAGAAAGAAGCCAGGGAAAGTTCAAGCAGAGCCAAGAGAAGGAGAGCTCAAACCTGATGATCCTCAGCGTCCAGCTGCATGGGAATCTGGCTCCTCTCGTTCAACTTTCCAGTCAGATGAGCCAATAAAGTCCCCACTGGGCTTAATGCAGTGGAGTTTTCTCAGACTTATGACCAAGAATCCTAAGTGATTCAGATTGTTGCTAGGTAGATTGGAGCTCAGAACAGACCTGGCAGCCTGAGTGCCAAGACAGATCCTTTTCCATCTGGAACAGAGAAGGACAAAGAAGAACTCAGCTCCCAGCTGCATTTTGGCAAGTCTGTAGCATATATCACCACAGCAAACAAAAGCAGAAGAGGAGGATACCAGTAGAGGCCAGTGTCATTTGAAAGGACTATCTGCTAGGAGCCAAATTAAAAGTATATTGAGTTTTTAAATTGGGTTTTTTCCTTTTAAATGCATCTTACTTTATCCTTTCATAGTTTCTTTCCATATTAGAAAAAAACATTTGCTCCAGCCTTGGGGGCTGGGATTTGGTGTTAACTCTAAAGGAAAGAGTGAAAGTATCTTTCCTCCCTCCACCCACCAACTCCCCACATAAACACTGGCATCATGGTTCCAAAAACTGAAACTTTCTTACACTTGAGGAAGAGGAAACAAGTTTTGAGTCGCTGATGATTTAAGGTCCTGTCTGCTGAGCCATCAGGCTGCTCTACACTTCATCAGGAATCAAAGCTACGATTTCACTCATATGCGGAATTTAAGAAACAAAACAAATGAACATAGGGGAAGAGTGGGGGAAGATCGGGAATCAAACTATAAGAGACTCTTAACTATAGAGAAAAACAGGGTTGATGGAGGGATGTGAGTGGGGGATGGGCTAAATGGGTGATGGGCATTAAGGAGGCACTTCTTGCGATGAGCACTGGGTGTTATATGTAAGGAATGAATCACTAAATTCTGTGCCTGAAACCAATATTATACTATATGTTAACTAACTAGAATTTAAATAAAATTTTGGAAAAAAGGGAAATTAGTCACTGAAATATTTTTTCCTACTTAAAAGAAAAAATGTAAAAGAAAATATAAAAACTGCAACTTTTTAATGGTTAAATGCCTTTGTAATGAGTTATGTTTAATTTATCCATTTTTATACCATTGGAACAGAGTTGATATGACAGGAAATTCAGGGGAGATGATGTCTATATTATCATAGTTGCACCATTCTCTACCATTGTCCATTCTATGGTATGTAACTTCCTTTCATCATGTGTATAATTATGTATAATAAAATATTCAGAGCCTAAAAAAAAATCACATGATAGAAAAGAAAGGAAGAGGGCTTTCACATATTGGAAGATTAAAGATTTGGGCTGGAGGGGCTCCTGGGTGACTCAGTTGGTTAAGTGTCTGACTTCAGCTCAGGTCATGATCTCACAGCTCTTGAGTTTGAGACCTGCATCCGGCTCTGTGCTGACAGCTCAGAGCATGGAGCCTTCTTCGGATTCTGTGTCTCCTTCTATCTCTGCCCCTCCCCCACTTGTGCTCTGTCTCTCTCTGTCTCTCAAAAATAGATAAATGGAAAAAAATAAAAAGATTTGAGCTGGAGCCAAATAGAGGAGGGAGGGGCCAAATAGAAGAGGTTCCAGGGCAAAGTTCAGAAACTGTCCTTTGTTTGTAGGTGACCTCTCTGGAAAGTCAGAGTTGGCAGAGAAGGAAGAAATCTACTGGCAGGGATACTATCCGAGTACCCGGAAGCCAGGCTGAGCCCAGACCTCTTAGGACAGGGACACTCATCAGGTTACTGTCTGCAGGTGGACAGGAGCATCACCTGGCCTGTATCCAGGGGTTCACCCACTGCCAGGTCTAGTCTGAATTGCAGCCACACTGCCTGGACCTAGAGTCTTCAGAGGCTATGTAATCTGACTGCTGTGAAGATATTTCCCCCACCCCCTCAACCCAAGGAAACCACTAGATAGTTTCTTACAGGAGAGGAGATTATGGAAAGGAGTTCCTATAGCTGTATTTTCAGGCCACACTAGGGTGTCCAGAGCAAGGAGACTCGTTTGGACAAATAACTATCACATGACTATTAGCAAAGCATGGACACTGAGAGGGCCATCAAGAAGCTACAAGCAATCTGTGCCTTTATTTCAATTTCTCATTACCTAAAGCAGTAGACTCCAAAATTTTGTAACTGAGAACCCATTCAATAAAAATTTGAACATGGGTTCTCTATATATACAGTGGACCCTTGAACGACACAGATTTGAACCGCATAGTTTTGCTTAAATGTGGATTTTAAAAATACAGTACAGTATAAATTTATTTCTCTCTCTTATGACATTCTTAATAACATTTTTTTCTCTAGATTACTGTATTGTAAGAATTCAGTGCGTAATACATACAACGTACAAAATATGTCTTCGTTGACCATTTGTGTTATTGGTTAAGTCTTCTAGTCAACAGTAGGTTTTAGCAGTTAAATTTTGGGGGGATCAAAAGTTACACACCAGGGGCACCCGAGCAGCTCAGTCGGTTAAGCATCCAACTCTATTTCGGCTCAGGTCAAGACCTCACGGTTTCATGTGTTCGAGTCCCACATCGGGCTCTGCACTGTGTGAGGAGCCTGCTTAGGATCCTCCCTCTCTCTCTGCCCTTCCCTCAGCTCATGCTCTCTCTGTCTCTCTCAAAATAAATTAATAAACTTAAAAAATAAAGATACACGTGGTTTTTTGCCTGTGCGGGGGCTCAGCACCACTAACCCATATGTTTTTCAAAGGCTAGCTCTATTCACTTATTTATGAATTATATACAGATCTCATAGTTCTACTACATATATCATAAAACACACACCAAAAAAGGTGTTTTAAAAGACAACAAAGAAGCAAATAATATTTCTATTAAACACGTTACTGAGTATATTATTGGCCAACATATAGTTAGGGTAAGGTTTGACATTAGGAACGGTGATATAAATTTATATATTTAAAAAAATTTTTTTAACATTCATTCATTTTTTTGAGAGACAGAGAGAGACAGTGCAAGCAGGGGAGGGACAGCGAGAGGGAGACACAGAGTCCAAAGCAGGCTCCAGACTCTAAGCTGTCAGCACGGAGCCCAATGTGGGGCTCGACCTCACAGACTGTGAGATCATGACCTGAGCTGAAGTCGGACACTCAACCGACTGAGACACCCTGGTGCCCCTAAATTTCTATCTTAAATAACCTTGTCTTGACTTCACTTTTTTGGGCCAGCCTCTTATTGGAGGATTATACTGTCACTATTTTCACCTCTTATTGTGTTTCACCGAGAATTTGCTTCCACTTAGAAATAGAACGGTTGGATCCAGCATCTGCTCATACTTTGCTTGTCTTTTGCATTATTAGCGCCACCTTAATTCCACAAAGAGCTCAAAGCCACTCATCTGTTTTGTGCAGGTTAAATGAGACGTAATTTTTAAAAAATAATCTGTAAGTCCATTTAACCAAGCAAGCGTACAGAAAAATACACCAGAAACAAACAATGGAGTGCAGTCCCACCACCAGCACCTCCACCTGAGGGACCTCCATTCACCTTTCAGGATTCCTTAAGTCCTGTAAAGCACGTGGCCACACACTGTATGGACCAAGTGAAATGAGGGTCCAGGGTCACTCCATGGATAAGTACTAGTAAACATTTAATTTGCTTTTTTAGGTTATAAATAAATAAAAGAGAAACTCTACTATTCTTTCAACAGCCTCTTGGATCATTTGTCACAGCCCCGTCCAAGACTGTGGCAGTGGCCGGGTCCCCTTCCAGCACCTCTCCCCCTTCTCAGCCAGCCTGCAGCTAGAGAAGCCCAGGAAATCCTTCCATTCCCTGCCAGGTAAAGTCCAGATTCCTTAGCAGGGCACAGAAACTTTTGCACCAGGATGCTGTACCCTTCCAGCTCTCTCCCCTTCTCCCTCCCACAAACACTCTGTGGCCCACAGCAGCAGACACCTTCTCAACAGACCAGGTTCTTCGAAGTGTTTGCAGTGGCTCTTTTCTGTGCCACGAATGTCTCCCTTTAACTTTGCCTGCCTATAAATCTCCAACTCATCCTTCCAAGTCCAAGTCACAAGTGACCTACTCTGTAACCCATGGAATTAACCATTAACTCAAGGTACAAGGATAGTCACATCTCTTTTCTTTTCCCACTCAATTATTTAAGCGCACACTTTTCTCTTGGGACTTCCCCACATCCTCTAACTTTTTTTCTTTACAAAAAAATTTTTTTAATGTTTATTCGTTTTTGAGAGAGAGAAAGACAGACAGAGGGTGAGCAGGGGAGGGGCAAAGAGAGAGGGAGACACAGAATCTGAAGAAGGCTCCAGGCTCTGAGCTGCCAGCACAGAGGCCAGTGTGGGGCTCAAACCCACGAACTATGAGATTATGATCTGAGCCGAAATGATCGGCGCTTAACCAGCTGAGCCACCCAGGTGCTCCTAATTTTTTTTTTCCTGACACATCAAAAGAGCATACTTCATCCCAAGTGTCAATCCACTTCCAAAACCCAGTAGAGAGAATTGGAGTCTGATCCAACTACTGCTATTACGTCTCATTTCCACATCGTGTTGTCTTGGAAACCTTGAGCACTTTCTCACTGTATACCTGTCACACAGTCCCTTGTCCCCTGTACACAGCCCCATCAACACCTGTGCACACTCTCGTGATGCTCCAGCTGGCCCAAGTCCCTTCACAGTCCCTACACCTGGACTCCAGGGTACCTTTTTAGGTCCATATATACAACCACCCGCTGTCCCCAAAACACAAATTCTCAGAAGGGGATTGATCCTGAAAGACATCCAGCTTCAGTAACATCCTGGGCTAAACCAGGTCCCCATCAAAAACACTTAGCCCTTTGGGTTAAAGCCCAAGTATAGATAACTCCTTTCTTCAAAGAAATTTTACTTTAGGGGGCTGTTAATTATTCCTCCCTCCACCACTTATCTCTTGTATACCCTGGGCTTCCTTAGCAAACTGATCAGGATCTCCTTGACTATCAACACTGCCTACCAAGGCATGAAGCAGCTTCTGCTAAGCCACTCAAAAATGATAATAACAACAACAATAATAATAATAATGTCTTTTTGCTATACCTTTACCTCAGAGCACCTTCAAAATGGACCCTAATATCTGCATTTAGTTATTCCTGTACCAATAATAGCTGGAAGCTTATCAGACTAACAAAAAAGAAAAGCCAGTCTCCAAGAGCTCACCAGTCCACCTCATACACATAAAGTCCTCCCTGACCACCCTCAGCCACAAAGAGTCTGATACCATGTGACCGTAGCACTTGCTTCATAGATCATGTTATGAACTAAGTTGTGTCCCCCACCTCCCCCCCCAAAAAACTCATAGGTTGAAGTCCTAACCCCAATATCTCAGAATGTGACTATATTTGGAGACAATCTTTATAGAAATGATTAAGTTAAGATTAGGTGATTAGGGTGGGCCCTAATCCAATATGACCGGTGTGCTTGTAAGAAGAAGAAATCTGAACACAGACACACACAAAGGGAAGATAAATGTGATGCCACAAGGTGAAGATGGCCATCTGCAAACCAAGGAAAGAAGCCTCACAAGAAACCAACACTGCCAACACCTTGATCTTGGATTGCCAGGCTCCAGAACCATGAAAAAACAACAAATGTCTATTGTTTAAGACACCCAGTCTGTGCTACCTCGTTACTGCAGCCCTAACAAACCAATATAGACCAATTTTGCCTATTAGGGAAAAGTCCTTGCTTGCTGGTTCTCGTCCATCTCTGTAATTTCTAGAGCTTTGCCCAGTCCCTCGTCGTTCTAAGTGCTCTGAGAGCATGTGTTACTGAAAGGAGGAAGGGATGAAGGGAACAGGGCAGGAGAGCCAGCAGAGGCCTGAGCCCTTGGAGTTACCACTTTATAGTCCATCTTCTAAGTT